>NW_005842664.1:839700-873752 GCF_000455745.1 Alligator sinensis | reverse complement strand
ACTCTTTCATTTTACAAATGAAATGTTGTTTTATTGATTTTCTTGAGACTTTTAACATTTTTTTCTTCTTATTTGCAAAACACATTCCTTTGTACCATATGCAGATTTCTGTCAAATGCAATGACATTTTTACTGCCTCTTGTATGTATAAATATATCCAATTTGTTGTAATTCAATATTACAAAGCATCAGCTTCAAATTAAAATCAGAATACTGTAGAAAATATGACCCAATTCTGCTTCCATTAAAGCCAAAGTATAGCCACCACCTACTAAGGTGTGAGGATTCCCATTTTGCTGGAATACAATTCTGAATTTCACTGGAAACTTCCAGATCTCTCATTGTCATACAACATTTGGGGTGTGCAAAAGGGTCCATATTCGATTCAGATTCATATTTGGCCTGAATCGGGGACAGTGATTTGATTTGTTGATTTGGATCACTGTTCCTGATTTGATTTAGCTGAATCTAAATCTGAAGATTCAATGCTGATTTGGAGAATCAGTAATTTCACAAAAGACACAGCTTTAAATGTTTTTCTACATTCTTCAAAGTACCAGGCACAGCTCATGAATGCTGTGATGCTAGGGCAGATGAAGTGTCCCACAGAAGCGTGCCCCTCCCCCCCCCGCATGCTTGGCAGTGACCCCAGAATTGGATCGGAAGTACTTCAGGTCCATTTCTAGGTCTGTCACCAATCACATGGTGGGGGAGGCCCATTCCCCCTGACTCAGCTGTCAGTTGCGGGGGAACACCGGGTGCCCCCTAGACCCAGGAGGCAGCAGTTGCCAAGCTGGGGGGTGGGTGTGGGCCGTTCCCAGCGCGCTCCTCAGCAGACCTAGAAGTGGACCACAAGTGCTTTTGGTCCACTTCTGGGTCTGCTGCTGAGCACACTGGGGAGCCCCCCACGCTCCTGTGGGACACTCCATCTGCCCCAGCATTGCAGCATTCATGAGCTGCCTGGTATCTTGAGGTATGTAGAAAAAACATTTAAAGCTGTGTCTATGTCCAAATCATCAAATCTTTCTGAATCTCTCTGAATCAATTCGGAGGGTCCGACTTGATTTGGAGAGATTAAAGGGTCTCCTGATTCAATTTGGATTTGGAGATTTGGCCATTGAATTGGGCCTAATCTTCACCAAATCAAATCAGGGACCAAAGCTTTGCATAGCCCTATGCAACATGCAATATATAGATGGTAGTTAAACAGTTTAGATTAAGTAGTTGAAAACCCTAGTTCAAGGTTGTACTAACGTTCAGTCAACTGACTGGCTGTACTGCAAAGGACAACCAACCACAGACCCCCAGAGCCCACATCCCAGCATGCTTTGAAATCCTCTTGGAGACAGGAGACAGCACAGAGGGAACAGGTCAGGACTGATTAACCTCCTAACACCCCCTCCCTCCCAGTCTCTCTGTTGTCAGGATGCCAAAGACCAGGCCTAAAGCGGGCTTCTGTCTTTTGAAATTGGGACTATGGACATGGAAGTGGGGGCTTTGCCTGCAGTGCAGCTGGGGCTCTGCTCCTGCAACTGTAGCCTGAGCTGGGGATCTGGCCAAAGAGCGGGGCTTTGACCACAGTGATCCTAGGGTTCTGGCCACAGGAAGCTGCACTGCTGCCACCAGAGCTGAGAGCTCTCGAGCTCTGTTAGAGGGAGCATCTCCCCCATGCAGCGCTTCAGATCTGGTGCCAGCAGCCCTGTGTGTGGGGCTGCAGTTGTGGGGCTCTCAAGTGCTGTGGGGGGAATAGATTCCCCTCCTTTGTGGCACTTCAGAGCCCTGTGCAAACATGGGGCTGCAGGTTCTGGGTTTGATTTGCCCAATGGGAGAGCTGTTGAGACCAATGGGGTTCTGGCAGGTGACTTTGCTCTGTGTCTGCTCAAGATTAGGGAAGCCAATATTTGGATAGTCCCACAGTTGTGGAGAGGGGCTCAGCTTTCTCAGCCCTAAGGCTGACAGGGGGAGGAGTCTGGTCTGTGACTCAGCCAGAGCAGTGGAGTCACCTACAGTCCCTCTCTGGAAGAGAGGAACAATGCAAACTGGGATGCCTGGAGGACAACAGGGCGAGCTTCTATTACTTGCTAAGTGTATACATGGTCACACCCAATTAGCTTCTGTCAGTCTAAACTTAGATCTCAGTGATATGCTATTTTTAGAGCACACTAAACATTGTGAATATTTACACATCCAGCATTTCTACTGGACTAAACTGGATTCTTTTGATCTAAATGTAATGTTTGCAAGCACCTATTGAGTACTAAGGATCAAGAAAGAATTAGCTGAAAGTGACAGAGGAAGAGAAAGATATACAATCCTAGGATGTAACATTTCCAGTAGAGGCAGGAAAGTATTAATGCCACTATACAGGACACTGGTAAAACCTCATCTAGAGAACTGTGTACAATTCTAGACATCCATATTCAAAAAGATGAAATCAATGTGGGACAACTATGCATGAAAGGACTGTGAAAAGCCTATTTGCAAGACAGAATTGTAAGAACTTGGCTTATTTAGCCTAACAAAATGAAGGCTTAGAAGATATATGATTGCTCTGCATAAATAAATCAGGAGACTAGATACCAGTGAGGGAGGAAAAAAACCTCTTTAAGTTAGAGGACAAGGTTGGCAAAAGAACAAATATGTATAAACTGGTCATGAATAAATTTAGACATAAAAGAAACCTAACTATCAAAGGTGTGAGGGTCTCAGAACATTCTTCCAAAAGGAGTAGTGAAAATAAGAAATGGCCTGATCTTGATAATTTTGTAAAATAGATTACATGACACTGTTGCCTACAATAGGAGATTGGAGGTTATGACTTGGGATATTCACTTCCACTTCCAAGTTCCTATTAAGAAAACTGTAGTGATAGATGTCAATTTATAGATGCTCACTAGAAGGAGACTGAGAAAGTTGGGAATTGGGAGACGGTCCCTGAGGGAGAAGCTACTTAGGAGTCAAGAGACAAATAAAGGACCTGTAGCTGTTGCCTGTTCCACAATTTAAAATGTGTTCTCATTCATTGTATACCTGTATTTATTGAACCTGGGAATCACTACAAGCACCAAGGGAAATTATGAGTATTTATACTGAAAAGCTGATCTATTTTTTGCGTTCAAACATTCCCCAACACGTGACCCAAATTTGCCATTTCCATAAACATTCTTACAAATAATGTTAGTGTTATAATAGGCATTGAATGTGAGTGAAAAAGGAGCATGAACACAATCAGTGAATTCAATAATTTATCCTAGCTAATGTTCATACAATGCTTTTTGTTTTGTTTGTTTAAGTGGTAACAGCAAATTTGTGTGTGCATGCCTTATAATGTGGGCTACTTCCTTATAATTTCCACCTTAATTGCTGCTTTTCACTCTTTATCAGAACTGGTCAGACAATACCAAATACACACTCATGAATATTTTTATGAATGGATAGGGTGAATTGCTCTGCTGTTATGCAGAGTATCTTAATATATATAATTTGAAAATTTTCTGACAACTGCTACTTTATTCATGAAAATGAGTACAATTTCACAAATATAAAACTGAGTGACTATTCATATAAAAATCCAAATCAGGAATATGTTGTATGTTATTCATTTGCCATACTTTCTTATCTGCCTATTTAAATTTAAATACACTTTCAGGTACAAAAAACAATACTACATGATTTAAACTATGGAAAAAATCCCATGAATAATGAATACCCCAAGTTAAATGTTTGTGAATAGCCTGTAGGCTAAAATGTATTTCCATAATCTAACCCATAATTATAGTATTTATAGAATGAAAAACTAAGACTCCAAATAAGCACAAATAATTAACCAGTTTCATAATCCCATTGAAATAAATGGAACTACTAACAAGGTTAAAGTGAAGCATGTTTTAAACACTTTGCTGGTTTAGGCCCCTGGCGTTCAGAATCTAGTTTGCGACTGACTGAAGAACAGGATGGGAAGGGCGTACATTTGCCATTAATAATGGACTGACCACCGCTACCAACAGAAAAGGGTGGGGGAATCTTCAGGAATTTTGTCAAGTGCCCAGATATTTGAGGTGACAACCTGACTGATTTTTTAATGAATAAGTTTTACATAGAGCTTCCCAATATTTTCTTTGGGAACCATGACAGGACTGCATTACTTCAATATTTTACAGGTCCTGGGTACAAAAAAGTCCCTGGGTACCACCGGTCCTGACTATGCTATGTTCTGTTTTATGCTGATGCCTAATCAATTGACTGAAATGCTACTGGAATGGGATAAGACAGGAGCAAAATTATGATAAATTAAACCCATTATTCACAAGAAATAATGCAACAAATCTAATCTTTTGAAAACAGACACAAAACATCCTTTGCTTATGTTTCAAAGATTAACAAAACCAAAAAAACCCTTGTAGGTGAGAAATAGCCTTCTGTTTCAGCCTACAGTCCTGCAGATGATTCCCTCGTCCTCTTCCTAGAGCACAAGTCCTGTGACTTTGACTGTATTTCTTATCTTTCTTTAATCCTTTTGTTGCAACCTGCATCTCAACATCCCTGATCTCAAAGTTGTTTTAGTGCCTCTTTGGAGATAAATATTCCATGGATTTATTTCTCTTTTGTGCAACAGGATTTTTTTTCAAATCTATCAACTGCCATTTTACTCTCTAATTCCCTAATTTTTGAGACAACAATCTCTTTGTGACTATAGCTTTTTTTGAAATATAAGGGCTGGCTTTAGATTTGATTTAATCTCCATTATAACTTTACAAACCTCAAATGGATCACTTTGAAGCCCCCTCATTCAATTAGCATACTTTCAGGTTTTTCATAATACAAATCTTTGAAGCTTGATATCATTTTGGTTGCAATAGGATGTGCTCATTCAACAGAAATTATACTGTTTCTGAGGCATGGTGCATAGCACTGGATACAGTACTCCAGGCAAGGACTAACCAGTGACTTATCAGCAATAAGTTGATTTCCATTGCATCTCATTCCTAGCTATGTGGACTAGCAGGATTATAACTCTTTTTTTCAGGGTACAATCTTTTTCTGAACCATATTTTAAAATGCAGCTAAAAACTGAAAACAAGCAGAAGTCCCAGGAAACATAAAACAAAACAAGACTATACAACAACAGAGTGACTTATGGTACCAAACCAGTTAAAAAACAAAACAAAAGCCAACTTCATAGGATAGCTAAGCAATAAATATCACTGTACTTTTGACAGGGAGGGTAATTAGCCATTGGGACAGCTTACTAAGGGAAAAGATAAATGAATCTTCACTAGCAGTCTTTAAATTGAGTTTGGAGCTCTTTCTAGGAATTACATTATGCACCAATTATTGCATTAGAATCTTCCTTGGGGCCCTCCTAAAAGTTTTAATTATTTTTATGCTGATCTGGTTAGTTATTTCTCTCCCTATTTCCCCAGCAACTACCTCACCTTTCATATTTGCAATAGGCCATGAACCAGGGCCGCAGATGTGTGGATGTGTGTATCATCCAATGTAATCAATGGGACTGTGGCAATTTATGGTAAGGTTCTGGCCCAAAAATCTTATGATAAAATGCATTATACAATAGTCCCAAAAATACAACTCAAGAGAAAAGAAACACTTGATCTACTATATAATTGGGAAATGTATCAATGTTTTTTCCATTCCTAAAAGGTAGGAAGAATGTTTCAGAATAGAACATAAGGACCAGAGCAAATAAGGGGCTGAAATACCTAACACTTACATATGGTAGCATCTGATCTGTGGGCTACTCACTGCCAGAGTGCAATCCAGAACACCAAGTGAGGCTCCTTGGTTCCCTAAACTCCAAGCCAGCCAGCATCCTGGGTAAGATGCTTTAGTTGTGATGCTCAGCATGCAGCTGCCTAGCCAAGAGGAAGCACTGAGCCCAGGAACATATCTTAGCCAGAACCCCAAGTTTTACTGAGATCTATAGGAAAGCTCCTGACTTTACTTGCCTACAGCCATCTCCTGAAGGTAGGCAGCTATGCTATTTCTTTCAAAGAAATGAGCAGTATTCATGCTTTTCTTGTAAAAGCACCAGTGTGTTGCCACCTTATATATAACAACTTAAGGGTTAGGTAACTCATCCAAAAAGTGAGAAACCTAAGGTTTAGTTTTCTCTTCTGCCTGGGATCTCACCCCTCACAAGTTTGCAATAATTACCAGGCTATAGACTATTCTTGGGAAGGGAAGGAAAACACTCACCACTCCACTTCCTCAATCCCTGTGCAGAAAAGAATTCAGGATTCACTGGCCAGAAAAGGGAACACAAGATTGAGCATGAGTCTGTAGTCAATGATAAAGATATCATTGGATAAAATACACTAAACCCAAATCTCCCCTCTGTTATAGAAAGTACTCTAATCATGAGGCCATAGTTGTGTTCTATCTTGTGGTCCCTGACCTACTGAATCCTGAATTCTTTGTTGCAGTGACACAGCTTCAATAGCCAGGATGGAGAGCCTCTCTCCATAACCATAATACAAAGGTTGGGGTACTTTACTAGTATGTGGCTGATATCAGTTTGAAACTCCTCAGCCCAAGAAGAAATTGAACCGGGTTCTACTCCTGGAGTTAATGCTCTAACGACTATGTTATTGTATGAGTACCCCCCACCCACTTTAAAAATACATTGTGGCTCTGTAAAGACATTTAAGAAGATTAGGGGGAGGCTAGATTGAGTTAAAAATGGCTGCCTGGTCTAACTTAGTTTGTCAAGGTGCAGATTGTACATTAGTTAGGTGGATCTATGTATGAACTGTACAGAAATTCAAGACAGTCAGATTGATCTAAAAATGGTCAACCTGATCTATGTTAAGTGTACCTCTAATGTAGTCTAACTTAGCTTGGCTCAGGTGAGACCAAGCTAACTGAACTTCTGTATAGTTTCCAGCACAGCCCTAGGGCTGGGAAAGCCCAACTACCAGCCCCAGCCCTGAGGCTGCACTTTTCCGAACCACTCCCTGGCACCAGGCTATTTTTAGTCCCCCAGCCCCTCCCTTCCACCTGCAGCTGGACAACCTCCCCAACCACGGACCAGCCACCTCCCCTCCCTCCCAGCCCACCAAGCCTCCCATCCCATCCTGCAAGCCACTCCCTGTGCTGGTAGTATCAATGTTTGCCAATGTCAGGAGCTGAGGAAGTACGTCAGAGGTGGGGGTGAGGCAGGCTTTGACCTGTCTTTCTGCTTATTGATCCTTCCTGCTCTGTCACATATGAAGCAAAAAGTACAGTGTTGAGCATAGGAAGATGATCATATATGCCCATTCATTTTAAACCCTGCAAAAGCCTATACAACTGCATGAAGTCTGTATAAATTATTTTAGTGACATTAGATTGCATGTAAGGTCAAAATTTGTATTGAACATTTGAGGCCCATAGGGTTTGCTTGGTTAAAGCACACCAACTTCTCTAGGCAATGGCACTCAAGGGAGGAATGTGATGTTAGCCACATCTCCATTCCATGACCCAAAATAATGAGATATTGGCATAAATGATGTGCGCCCCTGGAGGCTGGAGGGGCGTGGCAACTGCCCGCAGGCAGCAGCAGCAGAGGTGGCAGCGGGGGTGTGGCGGCAGCAGGTAGGGAGATCCCGCAAGTCGCTATGGTGGTGTCAGTGGCAGGGGAGGGGGGGTGGTTAGTGCAGACTGGTGTTTGGTGACCACCGACAAACGCTACTGACAATGTCAGTGGTTGCCAGCGGCTATCAGCAACAGCCCCCAGACACCACTGGTGGTTTTGGCAGTAGGGGGGTGGGTGGCAAGTGGCAGCTGCTTGCAGGTGCCATTGGCAGCATAAGCAGTGCTTCTGTCAAGGTGTGCACCACCAATCTCAGGAGGTGCACATGCACTCGTGTGCACCCCCTATGCATTGCCAATGGAAACCGGCTTATGGATGGGTCAACAGGTGGGGGGGGCGGTGAAGAAGGCAGGGGAATAGCTATAAGGACAAGCCTGGAACTGGTCCTGGACTCATACACAGCAAAAACTCAACTAGAAACATAGCAAGATGCCTTAAAAATTATTAAAAATCTCAAAGCAATAACCACAGCTATCATGCAGCAGCTTGTGATTCAAAGGGCTTCACAGGTTCTCTCCTCTGAATAAAATGCTGTATCTACCCAGTCCTGATGATGAACTCAATCTAACTATGTATCACAAACACGTACTGTAAACTTGCTTTGCTTTTGTAATAAAGATATTGTATTACCAGCCGTTTGGACAATCCACCCAAACTAAGACCTACTCTCTTCTTTTAGTTTAGCTTCTGAAATTCTTCATCCATGCAAGTCTTTCCTTCTTCTTCTCTTGCCTACTCAAACAGTAACTGCTGTAGGATGCGCCCCTGGCTAAAGAATGATTGCATGTACACAAATATGTATTCATTTTAATCATAGGTTGAAATGCCATTTTCCACGTGGCAAAACTAAAATCCCTGGACAGATCAAATATTCTCCTTTAAGAACAAAAGAAAAATACATACTCCAGCAACATTTTTTTTGGTTTAAAAAAAAAAAAGAAACCCTATAGCCATCAAGATACATAAGTAATAAACTCGAGTAACTGCAAGGTATTTTGGGGCATTTTCACCAAGAATCTGTTTTTGTTCAGGTTTATACTCATCATTACATCTGCCAACACTGCTGAGTGTTGTATTTTATAATGCAACAGAATTATTCACATAGCTGAACTCTCCTTCTGATAATCATCTGCAGGACTGAGCCTCTACATTTTGCAAGTTCTTTGGCCAAGTCTACATTAGCAAATGTCATATCTATAATTCACTACCACTAATATCACTAGCAGAGTAGTAGAATAACATTTTTATCATTATTTTACCTAGACTTGTATTTCTCAGTCATTTGCTATGCTGCCATGATATTTAAATGCTGCAATTTTGGATCCCATGGAAGTAATAAAAAAGTGATAACCATAAGACTACAGTCAGAACATCCCTTTATTTTCAGTTTTATGAAGCTGCTATCATGCAAGAGCTATATTATTATGCCATTCTTTGACTTCTCATTCTAACCACACTTCTTGTGTTAGAGATCAGAATATATCCCTAGATATGTCTAGTTATGGAAATACTGAGGTGGGGCAGAAAGAGAAATAAATAATGAAAAAAATTGAAATAATGAAAAACTGACCAACAGAATCAGGAAAGCAGCTAAGAATGTCAGGCTATTAGAGAAACTTGCATGGAATAACAGCTAAGGTGAAGATACCAATCTACAAGACTTGTGTACTGTCACCCCTGCTTAATGGTTCAGAAACGTGGACTACATATGCTTGCTAGGCACATCAAGAGACTGAACAGCTTTCACATGAAATGCCTGTGTAAGAACTGAAAATAAAGTGGGAAGACAGAATAGTGCACACAGAGGTACTGGAGCATGCAGGACTGGCACACTTAGAAACCACTATCAAGAAGAGGTTGCAATGGATAAGCCATGCCAACAGATTGGGAGGAGACCTGTGTGGCAGAAGGCCACCTCTGTTTCTCCCCAAAAACTCTGCTCTGTGACAATTTGGTTAGGATGGGCCCAGCAGAGGATACACACCTTACCCTATCTCTTTAGGTAATCTGAGCTGGAGACATTCCTGAGGGAGGGGGGAAACCTGCTCCCTCTGCCTACATGGCTGGTATCACATACCTGGGTGAGGGGCTTGCTCTCTGGGGAGCTAGGAACTGCCAGTCTTCCCAGCAACTAGTGATGCATTTCAAATTGGTTGGCTGGCAGCCAACAGGTGCTGGTCTGCATTGGAGCAGGTAAATGAGGTCACAAGGGCTATATAAGTTAAGGACTGCCCAGGAGAAGGGGGCAGCAGCCATGAGGAAAACTCAGAGAGGGAGAAGAGCTGAATCATCTGAAACTTGCTCTCTCTCTCAAAACTCATGATCAAGGAACTGCCTGCCTCCAGAGGGAATCTCCACTTGCCTCTGGATGATACTTGTGAGTAAGCTACCTGAGATCTAACTAGATATATAGCTTGCAGTAACTCAGATGCATGATCAAAGGCTACCCAGCCAGGGGAGTTTGCTCTATGGGATTTCTCTGAAATTGCTCTACCCTGTACCATATTCCAACCCTACCCTTTGTAACCAATAAAGCTCTCCTTTGTACCTAGTGTGGGAGACTTATTGGGAGTGGGTCTAGATTATGCCTTGGGGTCCCCTTGGTTCAGCTGACTAAGGGAGACCACTACTTGTGCTTCTGACTGAGGGAGGCATCCCAAGTTCTTGAAGTGAATCAAGTACTCCTGAGGGCTACTAGGCCTGTGTTTCCCAGGGTGCACAGAGCCTGAATCTAGTCCAGCCCTGGGTGGTGGTAGTAGAACCCCCAGGCTAGTGGGTGTGCTCCAGGAAGGGGGTCAGCCAGACGTGAAGCACCCCCAGGGAGGCCCTTGGAGCCTGGAAGGTGTTTGGGCACAGTGAGGTGGGTGGCTCAATGCAGAAGCACCCCCTACTGGCCTGCCACAACCTGTATCCCCCCAAATATTTTGGATAATGAGATTTGAAAGCTCTAGAAAGTGGGGTTGCCCTCTACGCCGGTACCATGATGTGCGCAAAAATTATATGAAGTTGTTTAACATCGACATAGAAAGTTCAGAGCAGCACGCAGAATCCTGTTCAATGTGCAGGGAACATCAGGCACTGGGTGCAGCTCAACATAAAGTAACTTTGATCCAGAGGATGGAAGCAAAGAGAGAAAGAAGAAAGCAGCATGCTGTAAAGTTGAACTCCAAATCAGACAACATATGGATCTGTGAAACTTTAAAAAAGCTGTGTCACTCTCGAATTGGACTTGTCAACTTTAAATGGATTCATCAGGTATCTGACTAGATCTCTTATGTATACACCATGATCCAGAGAATTCACAGTTGCCTTCTACTAACCAAGAAGGCAAAACAGTACTGGGAGAAACACCAAATGTGGGAATTAGTATTTATGTACCTCAGTCTGTTGATCTGTGAAATGAGGATCTGTAAAATGTATCTACTAAACAGCATTTTTGTAAGGATAAATTATTTGAAGAAAGTTTGAACATCTTCAGGTGACAGGTGTGATGTTACTGCACAATATTATATAGTGGAAAATACATTGCAAATATAAAAAGAAATGTTCAGGTGTATTTAAGTTTGAATTAGCCATTTACCCCTGGTTAAATGAAATGTAGGGCATAACTGAAAAACCTCTTATTTTCTCCTTGTTTTATCAACTACATTTAGAGAATTTCACTACCACAAACTTATTGTGCCAGATAGCTAGAAGCTTAAGCACATGGTGAAGGTTGGTACTTGAGACCTGCTAAACTGGAAGCAGCATACCTACACTGTTGTGGTGCTGTGGGCAGGCTAATTAGAAAGGCTGAAGGTCAGGACTAACTATTCTGAGTAAAATGATGTGCAAATGAAGTGATACTGCTTCCGGTTTAGCAGGTTTGGTGGAAGGCTGTTCTTGGTAGATGCTCTTGAGCTCTGGAACTCCCTTCTCCTTGTGGTCCACCTGAGCCTGGATATGTCCCTGAAGCACTCTAGGTTCTTTTGTCTGGGCAGGCCTTGAGCAGGTAGAGGTAAGTTTTGGGGCATTGTCTGGGGAGTTTTTTCTACTACGTATTATTTTATTTTAATATTTCTAGCTGTCTTTATAAGTGATGTGGCTACCATTGTAGGACTCCTGAGCCTCTTTAGGGTAGGGTGGCAAATAAATAAAGGGATTAGGACAGTATTTAGGTACCCCAAACAAAAGTGATTCTGAAAAATCCTGTTCATCTGAAGTCTAATCCTAGCTTCCTAACTCCATAGGCATTTGTGATGTTAACTATTAAATTCCCAAGCTATCTTCAGTTCTGTTTTTGTGGATGTGCTGAGGCCCCCTAAGTCTTAATGGGGAGTTTGGTACCTAGTTCATGTCTAAGTGTGATTGGGTTCCAGAAGTCAGATATTCCTCCACTTCCTCACTGTCAGAATAATGAGGTAGTGGGATAGAGTGCCAAGGGAAGTTATGGACTCTCTACCACTAGAGGTGCTCAAGGAGTGGTTGGACCGCTACTGGTTGGGGATGATCTAGGTGTAGCTATGCCTGATCTGTATTTTCCATTTTCCTGTGCTTTGCTGGTTGTCCCTGCCCCTACTGGTTGTCCCTGCCCCCACAAGCATATGTCAGGATGTTTTTAAGCCTTCCCCAGAGGCACTGGTGTTGGCTACAGCCAAGGCTGGAGATTCTGACTGGGGTTTATTGCTGGGGCTAAGGCTAGGGGGTCCTGGCTAGAGGGTCTTACTCCCTCTGCTTAGGGGCAGACCAATCACCAGATGTGGGGTTAGGAAGGAATTTTACCTCATGGGCAGATTGGTACAGATTGTGCACTTTTTTATGTAGCCCAGGTAACTTGGGTATATACTCCCCTTCTCCAATTGAAGGGGATTGTTAGCTGGCAGGTGTGCTGTGGGGGAACTGCAGACCACTCAGTTTCCCTCCATCCCTATAGAACCAGGCCAGGACAGTCAGGGGACTTAACTATATACACATTTATTTACATTCACTTATCACAAGGGAAAGGAACATGGATATAAACATATGTACAATGTATATATATATTTATAAGCTATCTAAACCAGTAATATAAACAATACTCTCTGGGTAAATGACATAAAACCTTATACCAGTGCTCCAGATACAGGTAAGTCACCAGTAAGTATCTGATCTGAAACAGATAAACCCCAAAGATAAATTCAATCCTGAGGTGAAACCCCAATGCCCTTGAGCTTTTCCCAAGCCCTCCAAAGAAGTTGGTAACTTAAGGGGGGCCCTCTCAGTGGGACCTCCCTTTTCAGGAGCCCTTAACTAACCGGGGGGGACTCCCCTCCCCTGTGGGAATCCTCTTTTCCCTGCAACTCATGGCTCCCAGGCCTGGAGGGTGGTCCTCATCCTGTGCGCCAGGCTTCTCTCTTGCTTGCAGTAGGCTTTGGGGAGGGGGGTGTCACTGTCCCCTGGAACAGGGCTCCGCTATGCAGGGCTTCTGGGACCTCTGGCTTGGCCCTGTCAGCTGGCTCAGTAGCCCAATCACCGTCTGGCTCTCTGGACTCAACCTTTTGCTATGGGTCGGAGGCCTGGGCTGCCTTGTGCAGCACCAGGCTTGGTTTGCTCCCAGACCCTCTGTGCAGCGCCTCCTGCACCAAGCTCCCAGCCTCATTCCAGGGGCTGAGGATCTGAGCCACCCAAGCGCTCCAAAGGTCCTGCTCCATGCACTGTCCTGTGCACCGTGTCTCTGGCCGCACGGCAGAGGTTGTAGACCTGAGCCGCCTCACGCAGCTCCCAGGGTCTGGATGTCATGTGCCATGCTGCACTCTGAGAGCCTAGCTGCTGGAGCCATCTGCCATTCCCCACTGATGGAAGTTATCAGGGGCACTTCTGGGCTACTGCTTCGCCCTGCTGAGCAGCTCTTCTCAGCTTTTCTAAGCCTCACTCTTCTCTTTTCTGTCCCAGATGTGCTCCCCTCATGCTGGGCATGCAGCTCCTTTTATACGCTCCAGGGCTCCACCCCTGAAGTCTTCCAGACCTGAGTGTTGCAGTCTTCAATCAGGTCCATGGAGGCGGGGAGGGGAGGTGGAACTCCTCTCTCCCTCCCCTCAGGAAAGGGTGTGACTGAACTCCTCTTGCTACCTCCTGATTGGTGGATGGGCTCCACCAATCAAAACAGCAAGATTTCAAGCCTGGGACTCAACCCAAGCTCCAAAAGGCAAGCCTGCTACATTTACTTCCTCTGTAGCAGAGGGCACAGCCCTCCACCTGGGATGTCTTCAGTATATATTGATAACCTTTTATAGAAGTAGTACATTGGCTGCCATGGTTCCCCTGGCTTTACCTGACTGGTTAGGATGCTATGTCTGTGTTGTGTCAGGGTTGACTATAGTTTCATGTAGAGTTTAGATTATGGATGGGTAGGATTGCTTAGATAGGTATCATCTTGCCTCAGGCAGGGGGTTGGATTAGATGACCTCTGGAGGTCCCTGATTCTATGAGAAGCTTTTTAGAGCACGTCAAGTACTCATAAATAGGATCAGATCCCTCATAAAAAACCACAGTAGCCTCCACTTTTAAGATATCTCCCAACAGGACAGTGACTCCTTTTTATATATAGCCTATTCTTTGAGCAAATAATGACTGATCCTAGGTCTTCTAATTTTCTTATACCTGAGAAGATTCATCTTTATATCTCCATATTAATGGAAAGTACCTTAAGTACCCAGCTGTTCTGGGACATGATCACTCTCTATCCCTTCTGTTGAAGTTTTACTACTTTGAAGAACAGAAATGAAGATTCATGGGGTGGCAGGAGTGTGTGCAGGGGGAAGAATACATAAGAGTACAAGACTGAGCATGACTATTTATCTTATTATGGGAAATTTATTTTAGACACTTAAGATAACTTTCAAACTCCTAAGTTGTTCTCTGGATCTGGTCCAAAGATACTACAGAAGGATTCAGGAAGTTTGGTGCAGTTTTCCATCTGCCAAAGACTACCAGCACACCTTTGAGCATATCACTGAATCTATCTGTGCCTCAGTTCTCCAGTTGAAGCGTGAAATAAATGGTTTCCCTCCCCCTAGCCATTACCTATTTAGAGTGCAGCCTTAGGATACAGACTGGCTCTTATTTTGAATTGGCTATGGCAAAGCACAGCAAGCCCTGATCTCAGCTGGAGATTTTTGTAACACAAACAATAATAATAATTAGGTGCTGAGAGTCCTGTAATCCTGCTAAGCTAACTGACAGTGCTCACTGCTTTGCAGGATTGGCTGTGTTGTAAAAAATGGCAAACAACTTCTGTTTGAATCTGTCCTCAGGCAAATAAGAGCCCCGCTGTAAAATATCTTTGGATAGGCTTTATTCTTCTGTCTTTTCTTCTATTTTTAATTGCAAATTAAGTTTTGACAGCCACAAAGTGGCTGTGCTTGAACTGTGCTGAAGATATCAGGGTGCAGGGGATATTTAACAAATCCAATAACACTTTACTGCTCGTTCTTAGACCATTTAAAAATGTATAAATGTGTTATGATAAAACCCCTCAGAGGTCATTGTAGCTCCAGTGTAGCACACTGGAGTAGAATCACTGGCAGTAGCAAGCAGCAGGCTCTTGCATTTTTCAGATCAATTCATCTAATGAAATCCAATCAATAAGCCACAGACTAGAACTTAGGAGGTGTTAAAAAGTGGAAAACCCAGGGCCATTTCAGTTATTCCTTTATTATTATTTTTTCAGAGAGATTTTTCCCCCCGCTTCATGCTGCAAGTGTTGCTGAAACCTTTGAAGGGTCCATTGAACCTAGAGGGCAGGAGCAACATCCCTGCACACTGGTGCTGTTAAAGAAATGAACTCTGTAAGAAAGCCTTAAAATGCCTGAGGTGGGAAGGTACATCATAGCACACTAGAGATATCCTGGGCAGTGCTACCCCAGGGCAGCCTAGGAAGGCTGTTGTTGCTTCTCCCTAGTCCACGCTATAAATATTTGTCATCAAAATGAGTGTGTGCACACGCACAGTCCTCTCTGTAGGGTGCAGAGAGAGGCTTCTGCCACCACCTGGCAACCGACTGAAGAAACATGGAGACACTCTGGTTCTTTCAACTAGCTGCCATGCTCCATACAGTAGCTGGTGCTTTCCCTGGCTGCACTTTGTGCTCTGGTGCCATAGCTAATATACTGCAGCTGAGTGTGTGCATGCATGCTGGGGTGCGCAGCTGCTGTCTGCTGACAGATCTTCTAGGCCAGGTACAGACATTGCACTTTTACCAGTATAAGTGATCAGAAAATGGTCTATACCTGTAACAGAGCAGAAGTTTGGCACACAGACTGGTTTAAAAATGGCAGAACCCAGTCTAGCATTTGCACCCCACCCTCCAAAGGTGAACTTGCATTCTATTTGCTACAGATCTAAACTACGTTGCTTACAGAAAACCGTGTAGCTTAAATCAATTTCACCTCAGGCTTTTTGAACATCTGCTCTGTACCTAGCCCTAGTAGCAGAGACAGCTTAGTGTAGACTAGAGCATAGGCAGGCCATGCATGCTGATTAATTTTAGATGGGATTCATCTCTGATCTCCAGAGCAGCCCCAGGTTGGGAAAGCACAGAATACCAGGTAGCTCAGAGCAATTTTGTCCCTTCTCCCTCTGGACCATAAGTTCAACAGCTCAGAATCTTACCCAAGGCTTGATGCTTCCGAGTGCAGAGCATTCCTCTGCAGTACTTGCCTGATCTGTCCAGGTGTCATAGCCCAGGGAAGCAAATGTCTTTCAGAACCTGGACTTTTTATATTGATGTCTAATGGGATAAAAATGTATAGATTCATGGGGATCAGAATTAGATTACATCTAATCAAGTCCATTCCTAAAAAGGTTTGGCAATGCACAGAGGCATGTACTCAATACATGCCTATTCAGCAACGTAATAAAGCATTTGCTTCAGTTTAAACACATGGTTAAGTTCCACTGACTTAATTAAGTGCTTAATGCTAAGCTAGAATGTAAGCGCGTGTGTAGATGAAACAGGGGCCCTAAACTGAAGAGGTGGATTTTAAAAACCACAGCTTCAACTTAAGGCTGATAAAACTCCCCATGCCATACACACACCCCGCTGACTTACCTACCTGTCTGGTGGGGAGGGGAGGGCGAGCTGCCTGTGGGTGGAGCAGTGCCTGGGCTGTGGTGGGTAGGGACTGGTGCTTCCCTCCGTGGCAGCCCCCCAGGGCTGCACCCCCCCATAGGCACCTGGCTCAGGTGGTTTTGGGGGCACCACAGCCGCAGAGGGAAGCACCAGGATCCCATGCATCTCAAGCAGGCTCCAGGGGGAAAAAATAAAGATCAGGCTCGCTGTTTTTCTTGGGCAGAGCCTGCTTTCCCGGGCTGCTGCCAGGCTGCCTACAGGGCTTCCTGCAGAGCTGTAGAGCTGCACAGAGCCCAGTGCTTCGCTTCAAGGCTGTAGGGGCAGCAAACTAAAACTCCTTGAAGGAGTTGAATGCGACACAAGTCATTCAAGATGCATTACGCCACTGAATTTCCCACAACAGCTGGAATTAACGCGCAATATGCCACCAAGGCTTGCAAACACGGACACCATTAAAGTGGTGCAAAAGCATTTATTCCGCTTTAAAGTGTTGTGCACACACGCCTCTTGTTTCATCTACACACGACCTAAGGCTTTGCTCTTCTAGGGATGGCTTGCTGTGTTGAAACCTAACTTCTCTATTGTGCAGAGCTCACTGTTAACGGAGAGAAACAATCATTTGTCCACCTAGAAATATTCCACTGCTTGTCCTGCAGAACATTTCATACTTCCCAAGTGTAGATGGTAAAAGAGATTTGGTTCTGTTTCTGAAGGAAAGGAAAACAAATAAACCAACCACACAACACTGGTTCTAATAGAAATAATAGCTGATCACAATGAAAGACGATGAAAAGAAGAGAACTTAGCCACTATTTGATTAGCGATGGATAAACCTCCAAGATTGTTTGGTCAGTTCAGTTAGACCCTTAATTGAAAGTTTTCTGTTTTTTCAATTTCTTTTCCTCCTCATCATCACTCTCTCCCTGTCTCATTATAAACAAACATTGTCCATGTCTCACCACCAACCTTCATCTCCCCTGACAGGCTTGATTTTCTCTAATCTTTCTCTGACTTCCCATGCCTAGTTGTTATCAGAGCTTTTTCTGATGCTCACAATTAGCGCCCACTAATTTCCAGTCTTTATTTCCCACTTAATCTGCAGTATCAAATTTGCTACTTTCCCTTCACTTATCCATTCAAAACATGCCTCATTTTATGAGTTTTCCAGTCATTGTTATGAACTTCACAAGTGAAATGCAATTTTCCACTCCCCACTCTAAAAACTCATTCAAGAAACCAGAATTCACCCATTTCATTTTATGTGAAAGCCTTTTTTTATTTTTTGCTACTGCATTATTATATGAATGTGTATAGATACCAGTAGATGGCTCCATAATTCCTGAATTATAAGCAAAGAAAGAAGTGAGGCTTTGATAGCTTTGACTTTTAGTGAACAGATTTGATTTGATCGCACCAATGACAGGAATAAACTTCATGCCGACTAGCTGAAATGGGACACTTCAATTTGTTATGTCATGCAGTTTAAAAATGGTTCTGTTGTCCTCAACCTACATTGACCTTGATGACTTCCTGACAACGAGAGAAGGAACCAGCAGCAATCTGAGCACCTGTACCCAATAGAGGGCACAGCTCCGAACAGAATCTTCAGTGGAACTGCACAGAAATCCGTGGCAGAGTCAACATGACTTCTTTTTGCCATGTCATACTAGAGACACTTCACTGGACAGCAATAAACACTCAGATCTGATGGGTGCAACCAATGCGGGAACCCAGCAATACTATATTGAGGAAAATGTGAACAGGTCTGAGCCTGGAAGTAGAACATTCAACATATGCTTGCCCAGAAATTAACAAACAAACATTCAAATAGTGTTGTTTTTGTTTTGCTTTTTAAAAATCTGGATATGAATGTGAGACAGAGAAAGCAGAAATTAAATATAGCAGGAAATAACTGTGTTTACAAACCATGAATTTTACCTATTTTTTCTGTTGCCTGTAACTTCACAGAGTTTTAAGAATTCCTCACTGACCTTTCATATAGATTCTAACCACAACTACTGCCTGATTTGAAATGTGCAGTCCCTATTCTTGGCTCTTACCACAAGATAGACAGCATGCTTTTAGCCTCTCTTGCAATACCCCCATCAGGGTCAGCTAGACACCAGTCTAGCCTCCTACTGTAAATTAGAGCAGAGTGACAGCACTACAAAAAATGATTTTAGATTAACACAAGGACATTGAAAACAGCCATTTTTATAATCTAGACGCTGAATGCTTATATTCTTCTTGAAATGTCAAACTGTTTCATTGCAATACAGATAGGAAACACTTTGGTCTTAAAATGTAAAAATAATATTTTGACTGCCATATGTCATAATGACCGTGTTATGTCACAGTATACTTTGTTATACTACACACATTATACATATTATGCACTGTGATTGCTGACAAATCATAATTTCATGTAAAACCATATCAAATGAAAAATAACTGGAAATAAAACTTTATTTTGAAACCATTTTTTTTCAAAATAATTTTCAAAACATTGAACTCTATATTTTATTGGCAATTTCACAAAAATTGGCATGATTTTGCAAAAAAAAAGTTCAGTTTTATTTAAATTATATTTCTCGTTGCAAAATTGTCCTGAAAACTAACCCAACTACCTTATAAAATGTACCCAATATTAATAGCAATAGTCCATTATTTTTAAAAACACTTTGCTTTATAATGTTATGTGTATCTACTGTGTTTTAATTTTTTTTCTAAGCTCTATCTGATTAATATAATGATTACATTATGGGAACGGTGTACCCAAAATTAGTACTTTGCATAAAAAGAAAATCATAAATGTGAAGGGTTTTTTTAAGACTATCTATTTATGACAAAAAAAAAAACCCTCCTCTGGAATCCAGTATTATTTTTTTTCACTATATACGCAAGGATAAAGTAAATAAAATAAACCTGGAATGAAATAGATCAGAGATCAGAATAATTTGTTGCAATAAGTTGTCTTATTGCTGCAGAAAAGCTGCAGCTTCATGTGAAAGGATCACTTCTTTTCTTCAGTGTTGTAAGCTTCCATGACCTTTTCATTCACCTAGAAAAGGCTAACAACTTTCACAAGACATATTTTTAATAGTCTTATTAGCATAGGTTTTTTGCAATAATATGATGCACAACCACCATTATATTTTATAATGTGCAAGTGCTATATGGACATCCTTAGAAGCACAGTGCACTTACAGTGCGGTCCTGTCCAAGTGATGAATGGCAGAGTACTAAAATGCCTACTCTCTAGCCAACATCAGACTGTCAGCACAAAACTGAACAATCATGACGGAGAAACACTTATTTCCCCATTTTCGTAGAATCCCAGGATTGGAAAAGACCTCTGTTTTCTCTTCTTCTGTAGTTACAGAATTTTCTTCTATAATGTCATCCATAAAGCCCACCAATTCAGACCCAGGTTAGAGAGGTTGCAGCTTTAATATCTTTTCACTCTGTATAGCTAGAAATGGAGTTTTGTGCCCTTGGAAGAGGAAGGATTTCACCATCTCATTAGGCTCCAAAGTCCCCACAGTCCCTGGAAGGTCTCACAAGTTCAGATCTAACAAATGAAATACTGTTGTGTATAGAAAAATAGTTTGATTTTTTAAAAAATACTTTAGTAGCTATCCATTGTTTTCTTTCTGTGCAGCTGGATTCACGGGCCCATATGCCCATACCCACGTGCCTGGATGTCTGATCTCTGTTCTAACCACTAGATGTATTTCCATGACAGTGGGTGGTGAGATTTTGATTATTCAAGTTAAGTTTAATAATTTTATAGATGAGTTAAGTGACACAAGCCAACATACTGACTTTCCAGCATTTGTCACTTAAATGCATGATAATATTATTTCTGCTTCTCAGCAACTTAAAAAAAATTAAGAACAGATTTTTGCCATGGCAGTGAGTGATCACTCCTACTGTCACCTCCTCATGTGATTTCTATAACAACTTATGGAGAAATCATAGCAGAGCTATTTTCCTCTACCTTTTATATATGCAGGCACAAAAGTAAAACAAAAAGAAATTGAAACACAAAAATAAGTCTCTCTGGACTCCATTGAAATGATTTTCAAGTGCTTAGAGAACAAAGTCAAGACCATGGCTGACTGCATTACATGAATTAAAAAATCTATTTTGAATAATAATAAAAAGCTGCTGCATCACAATACAATTATTTACCCCTGATGGATTTTTTTCTTCAGGAAACAAATTTAAGGAGTGTGCCATTGCTTGACAATGATATCAGGTAATGGCTGCATTTCATTCCTGCCCTGTATCTCTATCAAGTAAAACTGGGAAGGAGAAAGGCAGAAAGCAGATGGTAATGACTAACCCTGTGTGAGCCCTGTTTTCATGATTATCAACTATAATGGAGAACAAGTGAATAGAGTAGTATAAAAATGTCAAAGAATCCTTCTATCTACACCATGCATGGGACTGTTGACTCCTCCCTTATCCCCATATTCAATGCTGTCAATAGGAGTCACATGGGAACCTTGCATACTGGTGCTGCGTGCCTACACACATCAGTCTCAGAATGATTTAATACTTAATGCCGAAAATGTACAGAGGGAAGTTTCTACAGTGAGAGAGCACTGGAGAGTCCTAGACTGAAAAATGATTTCTTACTTTTTAAAATCTATATATATAATATTATAAAGATATTGGTCATTTACCTGCAAGAGTGTCTATTTGTCAGTGGTATGTACATATGCTCTGCATTATTTAGAAACAAGTTCTTGCAGTATATACATCTCCTCAGATCATTTTTGACAGCAATATTGGGTGAGAAAGCAGCCATTCTCCATAAAAATGCTCTGCAGATTCTCTTTAAGGAACACTCCTATTTGTGTAAATAAAATATATGTTTCCCTGGGGAACTGACTGTACCATTGACTGAACGAAGAAAACCACAGACTCCGCAAGCCCTAGTAGGAATGAGTGGCTAATGACAATACAGCCTTTTATGAGCCAGAAGGAATTATATAACCTACCCAGACCACTCCAACCAACATGCATCTATTGATTTCAGAAAACTGAGCGAACTGAATGAAACAAATAATTATGTTATTAAACATGCAACACCCTCCAAAGACATAAGTTTAAAATTACATCACTAATTTTTTCTCAGTCAAAGATTAACTGGCACTATATCAAGAGCCCCCAAACCACGGACAATTTACATAAAATAGATTGGATTTCATCACTCCACCTACTGCATCTATTTAGAGGTAAGAAAATGAATTTATTTGCTTGGCTTTGGTAGGCTTTTCTAAATACCAGGGAAGATGAGACTGATGAAAAATGTCTCTCATAAAGTACACTTTAGAAAGGAGAAAACCTCTTCCTTCTTTTCCTTCTTTAGGCTGGAAAAGGGTGGCAAGTAGGCAAGGAAAACTTCAGAAAGACATCTGGTCAGAAACAAGGTATTAGGTTAAAGTTTTATTTAATTTTCAGTTTGGGGTGTGTGTTTTGTTTAGCCTATATTTTGTTCATATTTAAAGAAGTTTCTAAGCATCTGAATAAATTCAGAGCATCTCAGTCAGCACCAAATTCACATCATTAAGACTGATGAGAACAAAACACGTCAGTTCTCTCTCATGGCCTTCTCTACCTGTGACAGTCTCCACATCAACTCTCAAAGCTTCCGTGATAAGGTAGTCATTGCTATCCCAGGTATGAGTCAATTCAATTAATTTATAGTATCTGACCTATTGTGAGTTCACAAAACCACTGAACAAGGGAAAATGTTAATTATGATGCAAAGACAGGCTATAGTCATCATTTAGAACTTGGCTTAAGTACAAACATTTCTTTATTTTTTTTTATTGAATTAATACCTATTTAAACCTTAGTAAAATCTCTGCCTAAAGAAAAATGACCCAGCCATTTGTTATTGAAAGGCCATTAAAGAAGAATGGGTGTGGGAAAATGTTTAAAGTTTCCATGTTAATTAATTCTAACTAATAAACTAAGCAAAAAAAAATGGCTGAAAAATCCTAGGTCTGATCTTTACTCACATATCGTGTGCTGTAAACACAGGAAAGATAGATTGCATTCATCATACAAATCAGAGGTTGAATCCCTGCTTTAAGTAACCAGCTGAACCCAACCTTAATTATTAATTAGGAAATCGGCTGAACCCAAGATTAATTATAGAACAGCTGCTGCTACAGATCCACAATCAAGTGCCTCCTCTCAAGTGAGCAAGGTTACTTACTATGGGATCTACGGCTGATAAATTCTTCCATGCTATTGAGCTTAATTGTTTGAAGTCTTGCATAGAGAATACACTACAATATGTCAAATGAAGGCCTTAGTGAGAATACATTTTTGGCAACTAAGGCTTGATAAAGAAAAAGAGTTGCAAATACAAAAAAGAGGCACCTGTATAATAGAAAAGAACATGTACCTCTACAAACATAAAAATAGAATAATAGATCATAGAGAAGTAGGGCTGGAAGGGCCCTCCAGAGGTTATTTAGTGCAGCCCCCCTGCTTGAGGCAAAATCATCCCTATCCAGGCCATACCCTACAAGCCATAATCTAAACCCTACATGAGATTACTGTCAACCCTGACACAACACAGACATAACACCCTAACCTGCCACAGGTAAAGCAGGGGAACCACAGCAGCCAATATCCTGCTTCTAATATCAAATTGAATACTACTGTGCAATATATGCATGATGGTATTTTTTTCTGGTAGCAGACAAGAGTCATTTGAACTGGTTAGAAGTAATTGTAGTGTCTGCAACATCTTCAGCAAAAGCCACAGAAGCAATGCGAAGGGGTTTTGGGGTTTGGGGTTTTTTTTGCATTTTATGGTTTACCAAAGTGATATCTAGTAACAGACCACACAGTTCAGCGCAGGAGAATGGCAGCAGCTAATGAAACACAAAAGGAAGAAATTCACATAGGCTTTGCTTTCCTGTCTTATATAGAACTTCTGGAAAGCAGGACAGGCTGAGTGGAGTAGCTGTACCACTTGCAAAATAAGTAGTAGGTGCCAAGAATAACTAAAGAAATACACAAATAAATAAATAAATCAACACAAGCATATCATTTATATATGTTTTTATTATATTATTTCATTATCTGAGGTTTGTGTTTGTCAGATCATGAAAAATGTTTTATTCATGTACCAATGCATGCTACATACATTTTCTGGAAATTAACATGCTGACTATATACAAAATTTAGAAGTGGTTGTAAAGAAACAAGTTTATTTTCTTTAAAACTCATTTGTTTTCTCCCTTGAGAGTGCTTTTAACAAGAGCAAGAGAAAGTCCAGTATGGTGCAGATTATTTTAAACTTGCTAAATGAAAAGAATCAGTTAAAAAGCATATCCATTTGAGGGATTAGAAGGCTGTGGAAATCAGATGCCATTTAGAAACTCAGGCCATTTTGTATATTTGATTCAGATTGGATCTAAAACAAACCAAATACACAACTATGTTTATTACCATCTCAGGGAAAAAAAAACAGAACTAGTTGAAATCTGAACATAAATAGGAATTGATTTTATTCCTCAGAAAGGGAAAGCACGTCAGCAAACAACGAGACAAACAACATTCAATGTAACGAGTTCAGCTTCCCACTGAAATGGACTGAAGTTAGTGAACATACTTTACAAACCAGAACAAAACAATCCTCCTCTTACGCTTGCAGATTGTGCCATTTTCCACTTACCTACACAAAAGGATTGTAAATTGTTATAATATACTGTATTTTAAACTTATTAATTTGTTACAATCTTTTTATATGATCTAGGCACATAGCGTACATGCAGATATTACATTTACATTGACCCAACTAGGGTTAGGTAGATCTAAATGCCCATCTGTGAGGGTCTTTGCAGGGGTTAAGTTGGGGCAGCAATGGCAGG
The DNA here is from genome assembly GCF_000455745.1 of Alligator sinensis. Lineage (NCBI taxonomy): Eukaryota > Metazoa > Chordata > Crocodylia > Alligatoridae > Alligator > Alligator sinensis. Next base: position 849,169 of record NW_005842664.1, on the reverse strand, counting down.
CCCAACGTAAGTTAACCTGAATATGTGAACTAACAGATCAGGAATAGGTAAGCCTGAATCAGTGAATGTCTACACGCATTTGGTGCACGCCCTCAGGGTTGGGAAAGCCCAGCTGCTTGACCTAGCCCTCTGGCTGTGCTCTTCCAACCCGTCACACTGACTGCATTATTTTTAGCCCTGTAACTCCCCACACCTCCAGACAAACAAGCCCTGTCCCACAAACTCAGCAACACCCCTCCCTCCACTCCCCCAGCAGACCTGCCAGCCTCCTATGATCCCATCAATGCGCCCCGCCTCCCAGACCTGCTAGCTCTCCCTGATCTGGCCTGCCCCTGAATTACTTACACAGATTCCCAGTGCAGCTCTCTGGTGAATGCCTGTATACACCATTCCTGATCTATGATCATAGCTTAAAGTTAGCTACATAATCACACACTGGGTGCAGCAAGCATGTGGACATGCCCATAGGGTCTCATTCTAACCACAAATTAAACTGACATTACTGCTTGTTTAGGACAGGCGCTTCTAATTTACATAAGAATCAGGCATGCTCTGAATGTCTTCCCTTGGTGGTTTGTAGAGAAGAAAGAATGGTTTCATGGTTAAATCACCAGCCTTAGAATCAGAAAGATGGGCTCAGTTCCCTGTCTCATAAAAAAATGGTAAGTTCCAAACCTAAAAAAAAAAAAAATTAAAACTTTATGAAAAAACAAGGCTGCTCTGTGCCAATAAATAAATAAATCCTGAGCTGGCTCTTTCATTTGTTTCTAGTACCTACCTCATTCTGCATGATCATGTTGGTTATATGAGTGCATGTCCTAGACAGGAACAAAAGTGTCCTCTGGCACTTAATACATTCATTGATACCTAGCTGACTATTGGGCATGTTAGTGAACATTTCTTTTCACAAGCCTGCTGGAGCAATCATCCTCTTAGCAAACTATTGACTCTCTCATAACATCTCCATCTGAGGAAACATGCAAAAAACATTGAAGCACGGAATCGCATATTTTAGAAGCTTGTACAGCTGTGGGGCTCAGCATCTCAGCCGGTGTAAATTGTCATAGCTCAATTAATTTCAATGGTGCCTAGATTTTATGTCAGATGAGGGATCTTCAGCTGATGTATATTGTTATAGCTCCAGCGAAGTAAATGGGAGTCTCACCACTGGCTTAAGAGGTGCTGGATTTCACACACGGAGACCTTTGAAACAGAAATAGCAATCCCAGAAATCAAATAGAGAAGTACTGTTTCTTGACACTTTTTATGCACTTTAGCATTTCACTGAGATAGCAATCCACAATGTTATCATAATTCTTGGTTTGGATTTTTTTAGTATAGTGAATTCAATAATATCGTGTAGTGCATTTTATGTGTCATTTTATTTATTTTTGAGTGCTTTATTTCCCTCTTGCATGTTTTGTGTATTGTGTCAGTTACTTGAGAATGTACTTGGCCTCACTACGATATATATACATAAAGTTTTGTAATAAAAATCTGTGAACTTAGATGAGATAGCTGCTATCAATTTGGACTGTAAAAATCAAATATAAGATCAGATAAAAAAATTTGATCATTTCAATTTTCAAACTGTCACTACTTCCAACTGACTTATCTCTCTGTAATTTACATATCGTCTTCTAGCACTGGAGGCCACATCACCAAGGCACTATCTTAAAAATATAGCTATGTGAGACTTTCAGCAAATTTAGTCTAGTGTGGAAACACTGTAAGCAGGGGCTGATCAGTTCAGCGAACATTTCTTTTCACAAGCCTGATAGCTTGATAACATTTCAAAGACAGAACCATATATCTCCAAAACGGCAATTATTTATATAATATTTAACATAAAATAATGTAAGTTCTCCATACACGCAAAGAACAGAACCTTTCAGAAGAACTTATAAGCCAGATTCAAAAGAGGACACAGACACCTAATTTGAGTCCTCTGGAATTTGGACACCTAAAAGTCTCAGAACTGTTTTTTTTTTTTTTTCCTGAAGACTCCCTGAGTCATCAAAGCCCAGGCAAGCCACAATCTATTGGCACACACACTTTTGACCATGTTGCCCTGAAGCCCACAGATATGTTTCTTAGAAGTCTTTAGTTTTGACAAGGCTGAGCAGCTCAGTGAAGCCCTGTTGGAATTCAGAAATGAGGCATTCCTCTCCCAATCTGACCTGAGGAACTGGTGCCTATAGGCATTTTCAGAGCATACTCAATGCACTACCTAGAATAGGGCCCAGCACAAAAATTAGTGCTGGCTGCTGCTTTTGATTAAATTGTCTTATAAGAATCTTTCCCATGCAAGGTTGGTACACATGTGCAAGATGAGGTTGACTTGGCTTCAATTACCTCCTCCTTCAAATGGGATTCAACACCACATTTTGCATTTCCAGGAGTGCCCTCACAATTACATAATACGTTATCCTGGGTTCAGAGTGCTGTCAGCCCATTATTTTGAAGAAATCCCAGTGTGAAATAACATATTAAAAGTTGACCAAAAGGGTATGGGTACACTATAAACTTATCATGTCCAACAGCAGTGACCTTACATATACTCATGGTGCTCCTAGAAGGATGCCTCCAGAAGCAAGTCTGGCATCATCTGTGCAGTGCCACAGGTGGGCTAAATAGCACAGGGATGGGCTAATCAGAAAGCCTAGCTGCTTGGAGTTGTAGCAGGATTTCCAAAAAAGCATTTTCCCACTTAGTATGGCTGCCAGGCAGCAGCTGTGTTCTGAGCACATGTAGCAGAAGAGACCTTGAACAAAAGACTGCTGTGGGTAAGATTTGGGGTATGCCTGTTTCCTATTATACCCAATATTTGCCTTGATGGGACACTTGCTTGTGAGGTCTGTTTGCAAATCTACAGACCACCTGATTTGGATCCAGGTCCCCGATGTTCCATGACAAAGCTCAAACCACCAGGCCTCCTACTATGAATCTCCCTTAGTCTGTCCTCCCAAAGAGATCCTGTTTCATATAAGCAATTCAGACATGAGGTTGAACCCAAGTCTTCTACTTCTATGGTGAGTGCTCCAACCAGTAAACTCAATCTACTGCTTTCTTTGTCTCCCAGGGACTCAGGGATGGTAAATGGAGACCAGTATAGTAAGCAAATGCACTTGGAAAGTAAAATAATTGCATATGAGAGATGGGATGAGGATAAGAAATGAGTATAGAAAGTTTTTGAGGATTTAGAATTTTAAATTCTCCAAATTGAACCACTTGCCCCAGGGACATTTTGCTTGGGGAGCTGCACAAGAACCACAGATGCTGGTAAAAATGAAGTCACAACCTGAGACTGGTCCCCAAGGTAGCAGGCAACCAGGGAGTTGAGCTGGCAAGTAACCAGGCTTGATTTTTTGGTAGAATTTAATCAAATTGAACTGTCTCCTTGAACCAAATCCACAAATTCTGATGAGAAAACCATTTAATCAGATGGCCACAATAGATGGGCATTGCTTTATACAGAGCAGTGCACAGGTATCTGCAATTGTGTGACAAGTAGTCTGTAGCACCACATAAAATGAAAACCACTCATTTCAAGTCATGCATTTGGCAGGTATAAGAAAGTATGTACTATATTGCTGCATGTGGAACACAGACACAAAAATTCCCTGAACCCACTGACCAGAACCCTAGCACAAAGCTGATTAAAATGAGCCAGACTAGAATCTAATAACAGCTTTCACAACAAGGACCGCACACTTTCATGGACACAATTACTTGGTGTGAATGTGTCAAGAAAAAAATGAATCTAAGTCTTCCAGAGAGCCAGTACATCTGGCTTTTATCCTTCTTTCTCACTCTATTTTCTCACTCAGGAAGGAGCATGTTATTTTTAAATCTGGGGTCCATGTGTGAAGCTAAATAAATATAATGTTTTTTCTCGTTCAAAGAGGATTGGAATAGATTTTAAATGCCCTAAAACTCTATAGTCCTGTTTATCTTCTCCTGTCGATCTTTCCTAAACTACATCCTCTCCCTAAAGGAATCAATGTTTCAATGATTTCTTCAGGCACCCCTGACAGCTCTGGCCATCCAATTGCATGTGAATTCAGGTACCAGTCACAGCACAAATAATGCATCACAAATGCTCTCAGTGATCCATCCATGGAGAGGTCATGGGTTAACATTCATTGGTACTTATGACCTCTGAAACGATTGCAAAATGCTAACAATTTAATAGAATTCATAGCTTGTTTGTATGAATAAACCATGACCAGAAAAGTGGGCTAAGGAAACAAAATAAATTACTCATTGCTTGTTGGTCACTCAGCTTTCTCAGAAGTCACATTTTTTCTTAGGTTATTGCTCTGTAATATCCTAATATTTCTAATGTTTTTTGAAATGTAAATTATTAGTTACATGGAGTTAGTATTCAAATTAACCTCTTAAATTGAGCTTGTAAAATGTGCATGAGAAAATGTGGGTCTGTGGAAGTAAATTTTAAAGCGGTAACTGTCAACTCTTTATTTTTTTTTGAGTGAGGTCTATTTATGTCAATAAAACATCCCTTTCCCCTCTCTCAGTTTCCTAATTTCCTTATGTTTTATAACTCTCCCTGATGAGTGGCAATTAAGTGTCTTATAAGCTCTTACCCTACCACCTCTAAAGATGCCTCTTCTACCATGCATCTTCTCTATATAGTTTGTGTGCAGCTGATTACACATTGTCTAACTCATCTGGAAACATGTTGTAGTACTTTTACATGAATGATACTAAAGTGAAATAAATGGTATTGTTTTCTTCTTGTTTCAAATTATAAGATTTCTGCTGTCTTATCAATGTTTTGTACATTTAGAAAAATGTGTTTTGATCACTGTTTTGAATAAAAGATGGAAACATGTTATTAGCCAAAGTTTTGCATAATTACCTTAAATATATACACTTTAGAAAATTCCAGTACTTAAGTATACACTATTGCTGTTTTTTCCAATTTGGTTTGAGCTCTGCTTTTCATTTAGTGTCAACTATGTAATTAACTTTAGCAGGTCTATTAGGAAGGTCTCATACTTTACTAAGTAAAGATCTTCTTTAAACATCATTTTAGCAAAGTAAACCCAGACAATTATGTTCTTATTTAAATGGTTGTAACTTTTAGTATATATTACAATTCTTTCTAGCTCTGCCCAGACAAGATTTTCGAATATAAAACAGATGAAGGAAACCAACAATCCAAAATCAAAAATTCAAGGTAGAAACAAGCATCCCCAGCTCAGAGCAGTAATGAGATCTCTTCTTGTGGTGAAAGTATGTTTCCAATAACTTTATTGTTACTGTCTGCTTGAAAGCTTGAAATCAGAAGCAGTTTCTCTTTAATATGAAATTGTAGAAAGAAGCACAGATATGTAAATCTTTATACTCTACGGTTTCAGGATAGAATCCTATGGCAACCTGCCTCTTAAACACTATGTAAGTTAACTGTATATTTTGAAATCCCATTAACCTGTCTTTAATTTACTACACCTGTATCAGACCTTTCCAACAATGGTTATCAAAATGTGTTAGTTGTAATCAACCTTTCCTCTATCCTTTTATGCCTTTATCTCTTCCTCTACTTTCAGTATTTAGTTACCTTTTTGATCATTTATTTGATCATTTACCTTATTAATCTGAAACCTAGGGCTATATATATTAGGGCTGTGTGACGCGTCAGTGCCTGATTCGATCTGGCGGCAATTTGGCTTGATTCAGTGGCTGAATCGCCAAATCTGAATCAAATCAGAGAGAGTCAGAAAGATCAGGCAATTCAGAAAGACAGCTTTAAATGTTTTTTCTACATACCTCAAGGTACCAGGCGGCTCATGAATGCTGCCATGCTGGGGTAGATGGAGCATCCCACAGGAGCACGGGGGGTCCCCAGCATGCTTGGCAGCAGATATGTAAGTGGACCAGAAGCACTTCCGGTCCACTTCCAGGTCCACTGGGGAGCATGCTGGGGGCCCCCCAGTTTCCTCCTGGCTCAGCATCTGGTGGCTCCTGGGTCTGGAGGGGGACCCAGGGTCCCCCCGTAGCTGATCGCCGACCCAGAGGGGTGTGGGGGAGCCCCCCTGCATACTTCCTAGTGGACCTGGAGCTCCCTAGTTTGCCGCCGAGCATGCGGGCCCCCCCGCTCCCCCACGCTCATGTGGGATGCTCAATCTGCCCCACCATCTCGCCGTTCACAAGCTGTGCCTGGTACCTTGAGGTATGTAGAAAAAACATTTCAAGCTGTGTCTATGGCTGAGTTCCTGATTCTCTGAATCAGTATTAAATCTTCAGATTCAGATTTGGCTGAATCGAATTGGGGACAGTGATCTGAATCAACTAATTGAATCTCTGTCCCTGATTCAGGCTGAATTCGAATCGAATATGCCCCATTTTACACACCCCTAACACACACACACACACACACACATATCTATATTAGCAGCCCATGCTGCTACTGCCTTCAAGGAGCAGGGCTGGTGGGGGGGAGGGTGGTGAGAAGCAGGGCCTGCTCCGTCCCATCCATCCCTGCCATCATGGTGGCACTCTGCTGTGCCAGTCTGTCCTTGCCATCCCCTCTGCCCCCCTCTGCTGGGGAAGGAGGGCCACCATGACAGTGGGGATGGAGGGGACAGAGCAGGGGGTCAAGGCCAGCAGTACCGGCCTTGTCCCCACCCTGGCTGTGCTCCTTGGAGGTGGCAGCGGCCTTGACCCCCTTGAAGGCAGTGGCAGCCTGGGTCCCACAAGGAGCTGAGCCAGGAGGAACGAAGCCAGTGGCACTGGCCTCGCCCCCCGACTCCATCCCACTGACGTGGCAGCACTCCGCTGTGTCTGTCTGTGCAGAGTACTCTGATTAGTTTTTCAGTAAGCCAATCAGAGTACTCCAAGAGCATTACAGACACACAGAAAGATGGGGCAAGCCCTTTATATATATATAGAATCATCCTGTTTTACATTAAGGACCCTAGTCATCTAAATGACAACTGGCAGAATTTCTCGGAAGAAGTAAAGGAGGAGGAGAAACAACAAAAGAGAAGTGTTGTGATTGTGAGCAAAAAACAAAGAAGTTCCCTGGAAAAGTTTTCTTTGCATTTGGATATGTTACTAATTTTCTATAGCCTAAGGGCTGGGTTCAGAGCCAAGTTTAAATCCTATTTGTGCTCCTCCAGCTGTTCAAAGACTACTCATTATTGCCCTCCCAAGCATCTGGAAATTCCTCTTTCTTAAGGGAATTCCTCTTGGATTCCCCACACACCAGTGTACCCAACTGTGTCAATTTGCATCTTCACCTCCCATAAGGGGCTGGTCAGGGAAAGAAAGGTTTAAGAAGACTTAAAAATCTCTGTTTGGATGATCTGTAGTAGCTGGTGTAAGTAACAGAGCAATTCTTATGAGGCCACTGGTTCCTGATCAGACCAAAAATCAATGACTCATATTACTTTTGCTTCTCATCACCCAGCTGTTCAGAGAAGGCAGATGGGATTGTTTCAAATACTTCCAGTCTGTCATCATATGACACAAGATAGCTGCCTTGCTAATTTTAGGAGAAAATGCATGAATGTATATCAGAGAGACTATATGATGTTGTGGTAATTTGTTTCCCTCCACATGCAAGGGCCATCTTAGTTCATTAAGAGTGCCCCTGAATGACAGATTATAATGACTAACACATTTAAAGCCTCTAAAAAGGACCCAAATTAGCTGTTGCATACAGAACGATGACACTGTTATAAAGACTGATAATTTAGCAAAATTGTGGCATATGATTCTTAGAAACATTACAATAATGTAATGCCATTCTGGCATATGAAGCCAATGAATATTTGGGAAGCTCCTCTTCCACTGTTATGAAACCCCTAAGCTTTGTGGGTCCCAGTCCAAGGCTGAACATTGTTAATCCTGGACTTCTGTTTAGAGTAACTGTGGAGGGTGAGAGAATAATTTCTCTGGTACATTATTTTAAAACCAAAAATGGCAGTGAATTGAAACCTCTCAGAGGGTTGGAATGAAAACAGAAGCCATGGAGAGAGAGATTAAATTGTCAGAGAGGTTCAAATAGGCATAATGCAATTCACCACATGGACAGCACTGTCACTCATACAGCTTAAATCTGTATGTGTGTGTTTATTATATGTTATCCTTTCCAAATCTGGGTACATTTCAGTAGATACAAGTTCCTTCACAGCTGCTTAATATGAGCTTGCTGCCTGCATATAAAGTACTCATATATTTTCCTTTCTGCATGGCTGTTTTACAATCTGAGGGTCAGCATTAAGTGTCTAAATGTCTGGGTTATGTCAAGTAAGCTGGATATATTCTACAAATAGAATGTGTCAGTGTCTCATCTTGCTTTACTTAAATACATACTATTGTACTGTAAGTAATAACCAATAAGACATTTTCAGTCTCCCCCTGTTTTTGTGTCACATTGGAGGTGTCATAATAAAAAAGGAAGCTTATAGTGTAAGAAAAGGAGATGTAGACTATTGTTAAAATGAAAAATAGCCAGGAAATTGTTATAAAACAAGATTATTTCATAGAGCATCTTTTTGCGACAAAGGGTGAAATCCCAGCCCTATTGAAGTAAATGGCAAAACTCCCACTGGTTTTAATGGCAACAGGCTGTAACAGAAGTTGGCTAAAATCTGGGAAGTGTTTAAAGTGAAGGTCAATCCTGATTCCTCTCCATTTTGTGCAGTTTCTCCCACTTAGAAAGCTAAACACTGATTAAGAGAATTTTTGTAAATCCATCTGACTCTATCCTTAAGCCCACTTACACTATAAAGGGTAAAGCTTGAGTCTTTAAGGAATAACCTGTCTTTTCACTTTTATTCGGTTTTCTTCTTCCTAGACTTAGGCATGTTTATGTTTTCTTGTCCAATTGTTGATTCTCTATGCTTGCTGGTTTTCTCATCTCTGGCTCATAGATGCTGTTCATATTTATAACTTGCAGATGATATCGTCAAACTTCATGCTCCAGACATCCTTTGGCAGGACCTTTTTGACAGGTGACTTTTCCATTAAGAGGAAATGTTCAGATTTTCTCATCTGGCTCCACTCCTAAACTCTCCATACATTCCGCCTCAGAGGCACTCAGAGTGCCTGTCTTCCAGACTCTGACAAAAATTAATTTGATACTCAGAAACATCACAACATTTTCTAATGCAAACATAGATATGTCAAGGGCCAAGCTGGCACATTTCTTTATTGGTCAAGAAGATTACTATGTGAAATATAAAGTGAATTTATGCTTGGGAGCATTGGCGGGGGGGGGGAAGCACCAAAATCCTGCTGCTGTGAAATTACTGGGGGAGCGGGGGTGTTTTGTTTTTTATAATGGTGGGATGGGAATGGGATTCTTTTCAGCTTCAAGATTTCCACTTAGTTTCTCCCAAGCTCAGATGTTACAAATCTAGTTATTAGATGTATACGTTGCCTTTTCTAGCAAAGACTTACAAGAAGAGACAAAATAATTTATACATTATAAAAAAAA
>NW_005842664.1:838315-839669 GCF_000455745.1 Alligator sinensis | reverse complement strand
TTCCTGCTGCTGAAATTAAGTAATACATTGCTTTAAGAATACTACCTTGCCATTATATTCACCTCTGGTCAGAGATTAGCTATTCGAGTACCATAGATGCTGAATCCTGGAACTCTTCTGGTAAATATAGTAGATGTACAAAGTCTTATAGTCCAAGTTCTGGTCTAAGAATGAAAGAATCAAGTGGCTTCACCACAATACTGGTAAAGGCAAAAGATCTGACACCTAAAGGTATGTCCCAAGGAATTACACAATCATGCGCGTATGTAATGTTGCATGTAAAACATATGACTGTGTATAATAGCATAATATCACAGAATTCCCTGGGATGTAGGTACTGAATGGGAAGGGGAGCTCCTGCCTGAAGGAGGTGTGTGTGTGGGGTTTTTGGGTGGATGTGGGCCACCCTGCCACCCTCCTCCCCCCGACCCCATGGTGCACAGCCTCTTGCCACTGGTGGCAGCAACCAGGGGCAGACCCTCAGGATGCTCCTGGCTGGGGCAGGCAGAGCCTATGGCAGTGCATGGCTGCAGCTGTCTGCCTGGGGCTGCACATGGTTCCTGCCTGCAGTGCCATGAGTCCCATGTGCCAGCACGGAGCCAGCCCAGTCTGGCCTGAACGTGCCTGCCAGTAAGTTGAACCAGGCCAGGTCTGTGCTGCCATGTGCAACCCCCAGGATTCATCAGAGCCATGCACCACTAGGGACTCTTCCTGCTGTGGCCAGGAGCACCCTGAGGGCCTGCCAGTGGTGGGGACAGTGCTGGGGAGGTGTGTGGCAGTGGGGGCTGTGCACGGGGAGGAGGGTATGGTGGCAGAGGCTGTGCATAGGGGGAGCACATGGCAGGTGGGTTGTGCATTAGGGCTGTGCAAAGCTTTGGGTGCTGATTTAATTTGGAGGAGATTTGGCCTGGTTTGGCGGCTGAATCTCGGAATCCAAATCGAATCAGGAGACCAATTAAAAGGTCCAAATTGATTTGAAGCTCTCTAAATTGATTTGGAAAAGAATCAGAGAGCTTCAGAGATTTGAGCAGTCCCTGCTCACTGCTGCAGGGAGCTGGATCCAGACTCCATGCTGGTAAGTAAAGGGTGAGGGAGGGAGGGGGCTGGAGGAGTGGGGAAGGGGACCATGGGAGGACCCCACCAGGCTCCATCCCTTGCCTGGTCCCACAGCCCCCCGAAGCACCCCTCAACCCTTACCCGCTGTCCCAGCCTCCTCCATGGATGCCCCACCCAGCCCCAGCTCCTGGCTCTTTAAAAAAAAAGTCCCCACTCACTAGCTACTGCCAGGCCTTGGGGCTTCTGGGGGCTTGTGGTAGGGCCTCCTGCCTGGCAGGAGCTGGTGAGTTGGTGATTT
>NW_005842664.1:828458-838250 GCF_000455745.1 Alligator sinensis | reverse complement strand
GCCAGGAGTTATGGCTGCAGGAGTGGGCAGGGAATGGGAGCTCATGACAGAGCACCTGACACAGCACAGGGCAGTGGGGGCACCAGAGCCAGGAGCAGGGCCAGGTGGGGTAGCCATTAATGGGGCTGCCAGGAGTTATGGCTGCAGGAGTGGGCAGGGAATGGGAGCTCATGACAGAGCACCTGACACAGCACAGGGCAGTGGGGGCACCAGAGCCAGGAGCAGGGCCAGGTGGGGTAGCCATTAATGGGGCTGAGAGTGGGCAGGGGATGGGGCCAATTCAGAGATTTGGCTGACTCCATTCAGGACAGTGATTCAAATCACCAAATCAAATTACTGTCCCCTAAATTGGCCAAATCCGAATCCAAAGCAAATAGTCGCTTTGCACAGGCCTACCGTGCATGGGGGTGGTGTGTGACAGCAGGGTACTGTAATGGGGGGGCATGCCCACTCCCCCCCGACAGCCCTTCACAATCTTGCACAAACCCCACCCACACCCGCACCCCCCACATCTTCACAACTCTCCCACACACAGCTGACACCCACATCCCCAACCACACCCCCATCATAAAAGTACCTGCATATATTTCTAAAGAAGGTTCAAATAGTGTTATATTCAGTTTTATTTGTATGTGTGTGTGTACATTTTGCATAATTTTGAATTTTCTGCACATTATTTTGAATGTTTCTGCACATAATTTCCTGGGGTATATAAAACTAGCTTTTCATGAGTTGCATGAACACTCAATTGCAGCTAGTGTTGACAGAAGGGTTACCTGATAAGTCAATGAAAACTAGATAGATAAAAGACTTAAATACTTAAATACTTTGCTCTATTTCAATCTTCATGCTGTAAAATACTTCTAGGAGTAAAACTGAATATGCCACAATGACACAAAAAATTCCAATTCCCAGAATACCCAGTCTGACCTAGCCAGAAACATAAAAATGGTTCTTTTTAATGAGCTTTCAGCCTAATTATTTACATTAAAGAAGTTCATCTAAGCCTCCACATTTTCAATATGTATGGGATATTTTAGGGTTCCTCCAAAACCAAAGATTAATATGGACATTTATATTGGTTGCCACCTTCAGGAACATAGGGTCTTACACTGCATAATGCAGTGATGCTTAGATATGCGTAAGCCAACTCAGGTACCAGAAGCAGTATTCTGGTCCACTTCCGGGTCTACTGCTGAGTGCACTGGGGAGCCCCTGCGCTTCTATAGGACACTCCATGTGCCCCAGCTTCACAGCACACATGAGCCCCTGCTACTTAGAGGTATGTAGAAAAAACATTTAAAGCAGTCTCTATGTCTCTTTGTCCAGATCTCCAAATCTTTCTGAATCTCTCTAAATTGATTTGGAGGGTTCTGATTCTATTTGGAGAGATTAAAGGGTCTCCTGATTCAATTCAGATTTGGAGATTTGGCCACCAAATTGGACCGACTATGCCAAATCGATTCAGGGACCGAAGCTTCACACACCCCTAATCTCTGTATGACATTGCATTTGCTGTGTAGACATTTGTCCACACAGCAAAACCACCTGTTATGCTACATGTTCCAGTCATCACAGAACATTTATCTACTTTATAGTTCTCTAGGTAGATTTTTCTACCTTGACTCTGCTAATATAACAGCTGGTTCTGATCTCATTTCTCATGGGTGAAGTCATTTCAGTGAAGTTAGGACTTGGTTTTACTTGCAAGTGAGATAACAAAAATGGAATCAGGCCTAGAATTAAAAACATCAGATCAGATTGCTTTAGTACTTGTCAGGGGTACAGTGATATGCCAATGCAGAACCTTGTTATTGCTGTAGTGTTAGATACACTATAGGATGCACTCGGACAATACACTATACACTCGGACAAATTTTAGTTGTTCATTTGCATGTTAGTATTCTCCATGTTGTTTCCGTTAATGGCAGTGCTCATGCTACCATTCCAGGAAAAAGCAAAAACATGAGTACGTTTGTGGATGCAGAGACCTGCTCTCTAAAGTTTGCTGGAACACATAACAAAGAACAAGAATTCTCTCTTTGACACCATTATCCAAACTACTGTATATCCCTCACTTCCACTTCTCTGTCTGAGGTAATGGCTATGCAGACTGTGTGGTATAATTCACTCGGTGAAGCAGCTCAGAGACAGGAAGATAAAGCCAATGTTATTTGAAACTTCATCCCCTCACTTTTCCAGTGTGCTGCAAGAATTTACTACCTAGGACAGTTTATTTCATAGACTTTAACAACTTAGCCTAATAACATGCTGTATTTCTCCAGTAAGTCCATAGTTTCACTAAAATTGATGATATGTTTGTATGTTTTTATTCTTCAATCCTATTGAAGAACACTTTGTGGGTCTAATGATACAATTTGCATTTTGAAAAACTAAATTGTAATCTGTATAGTGCTGCATATGCTATCCCCAGATAGCATGTTACTTTAGTTTATGTGTACCAGATCTCTTTTAAAGACAGACAGGCATACAGACAGACAGACAACCAGAGGAAAAAAACAGTGTAAAAGGAAACAGTTACATAAAAAGAAACATGTCTGTCTGTTCCTAGGAGAGACCTTAGAGTCTCTTGTGGGAGATATGATGTCTTGAGAGATATAAACTGATAAAAAAATGTATTTGGCATAGACTTTTGTTTTCCTAAAGAGTTCTCCAAATGCCTGCCATGTCTTTGCTTACCAGACTGTCTACTTATCTATTTGAGGTAAAATGACTATATGTCAGGGGTTGGCAATTATTTGGGCTGAAGGGCCACCTAGGAAGTTCTGGTGAGCTGTTGTGGGCCAGTTCAGGATCGTCCCCTCCCCCCCCCCCCCCCCCCCCCCCCCCCCCCCCCCCCCGCCCCCTGCAACAGCTGAAGAAAACTCTCTAAGTGGCCCACACAGGAAGGGTGCACTCAGCCAGGTGGATAGGATGGGGCTGCAGGCACGTGAGGAGTACTATCTGGGAGTGGGATGGGTGAACAATGGGAGAAAATAGGCAGCACTTTAAGTTCACCATCATCAGTGCCTGCAATGAGATGCTTGGATTCTCTACAAGGAAACATCAAGACTGGTTTGATGAGAATGATCAGAAGATCCAAGTGTTGATCAGCCGCAAGTGCAAGGGCTTTTGTGTTTGGCAGACTGACACCATCTCCCAGGAAAAAAAAAAAATGATTCTCCAACAAGCCAAGGCAGAGCTCCAAAGGAGGACCTGCACTAAGAAGAACAGCTGGTGGGATGACAAAGTGAAGGAGATTCAGTTTCTCTCTGACTTCCGTAATATGCATGGTTTATTTAATGTCGCCAAAGCCATGTACAGCCCAAGCTCTCAGGGACCAACCCCTCCACCTAAGGGTGAAAGAGACCTGATCAAGGAAAGGGGAGCCATCAATGCCCATTGGAAGGAGCATTTTTCTCAATTGAGACTCTGTTATTGGTGAAACTGTTGTCAACTCCATACTGCAACATCCTGTCAGAGATGACCTTGGAATCCCTCCAATGCTTGACAAGGTGAGGAAAGCCATTAAGCAGATGAAGAATGAAAAGGCATTTGGAGATGATGGCATCACCACCTAAATCTTCAAGTAGGGGGGAGAGAAGCTCACACCATGTCCTCATCTTAAGTGTTTGGAAGGATGAGAAAATCTCAGATGACCCATGGATGCCAGGATTGTGACAATCTTCAAGAAAGGAGACAAGTCTGATTGTGGAAATTACAGAGGGATTACCTTGTTGTTCACCACAGGAAAGATCATTTTGAGAACCCTCCTGAACTGTCTCCTTCCACTTGATGATGAGCTCCTCCTGGAATCTCAGTGTGGGTTTAGGGCATCAAGAGGCACAACTGACATGATCTTCATATCTCACCAGCTCCAGGAAAAATGCCAAGAACAACATAAGCCTCTCTACATGGCCTTCTTTGACCTCACAAAAGCTTTTGACTGTCAAATGAGAAGCATTGTGAAGGATCCTTTTGAAGTGTGGATGTGCACCAAAATTTATCAAATTCTTTGCCTGCTCCATGACAGTATACGAGTGGTCATTCTCAGTAACATATCTATAACAGATGCTTTTGACCAGTGTTAAACAAGGCTGTGTCATTGCTCCAACATTCTTCTCAATATTTCTTACCATGATGAGTGGAGTTAAAATACCAAATGAATGGTAAACTGTTTAATCTCAGCCAACTGCAAGCCAAAACAGACCACTCCAACCTCAATCATTGCGCTCCAGTACGCTGATGATGCTATAGAATGTGCTCACTCAGAAGCAGAACTTCAAGCAACCATCAGTGTCTTTACTGAGGCATAGTAGAAAATGGAACGGATGATTAACATTCAGAATGTTAAGATCTTCCATCAACAAGCTCTAGATGAGCAGTCCCCAGCTCAGGTAGTTCAGATTCATGGTGAGACTCTGGGGAATGTTGAGTACTTCCTGTGCCTCAGAAGCCATCTTTCTCAGAAGGCTGACTTCAATGAAGAAGTGCAATATGACTTCAATGAAGAAGTGCAATATCACTTCAAATGTGCAAATGCAGCCTTTGGATGCCTGTGTTTGAAGATTGCAATCTCAGATCCAAAACCAAGCTTATGGTTTATCAAGAAGTTTATCAAGATCCCCAACTTATTGTGTGGATATTGTTACCGTGTGGGGGTGGTAAAGTTACAGGGTCGAAGGGTACAGCTCGTTAGGAGTTGGAATGTAGGAGTGTGAAGGATAAGTACTGAGGAGATTTCTGAGGTGTTATTAACCATTAAGCTTCCTTTATTACGCACAATGTATTAAGTAATTTACCACTCCTTAGATCGCTTGTACAACTACTTAGCTTTCATAAACAATACAAAACACAACATACCAAAACACACAAAATACAAGAGAAATTGTTGCTCCTGTTTCTGTTGATAATAATACTACAGAAAAGGGATTACAAATGCAGTTTCAGGTTACAATTACTTTACTGATTTCAGAATTATTTGTATTATTCATATTTCATACTCACTACACCAATAAGTTTAGCATACTTGGTTATTCTATTCTGTTACTGAGTCAGATGAGATATTGCTGGCTTGCTGTTCCGTGGCTTTCAAACGAGATGACTTGTTCACTTAGAATGAGATATTTGTCTCGGGGACCGCGCAGTTGATCAGGCTGCAACGTGAACTACTTGCGATTCTTCCTTTGATCCTCTGCAAGTGAGTTCTCCTCTGAACTGGGATCGCTTATGCTTGGTTTATATGGAGTGAGTTGGTGTCATGGCCCCTCCTACTCCGCCTTACCATAAGTCCCATATACAGGTGCCGATGCAGCATCTAGTGCCCCATATTTGGGTGCAGATGCAGCATCTAGCGCATGCCCGTTTCACTCCACTGACCCAGTTTTGAGAAATTTTTCCTGGTCCGAGCCGGTTTTGGGAACTTCCAATTGCTCTGAAGTAACCCTGTATGCTTACACCTGATTGGTGCGTTAAGTTTCATTCTGTTATCTAAAGTTTCATTTTACTATGAATCACTTACACTTACTTTGTTATGTCTCGTTTCTATATATTTATATTCAGGCCCTTTCAACAATGGCTAACACGCTTATTATTATGGCCACACACTTATTACTATGGCAGATATGAAATGTGGACAATGTACAGGAGACACCTCAAGTCATTGGAGAAGTATCATCAATGCTGCCTGTAGAAGATCCTTCAAATCCAGTGAAAGATAATGCACCAGCATTAGCATCTTCTTGCAAGCAAACACCATGAGCATCAAGGCCATGATCATCTGACATCAACTTCACTGGGCTGGCCATGTCTTCCAGCTGTCCAACTCCAGACTCCCAAAGCAAGTTTTATTGTCCCAGCTCAGTCAAGGCATATATTCAGGAGGAGGGTAGAGAAAGTGCTTCAGGGATGTCCCCAAGGCTAACTTAAAAAAATGCAACATCAACATCAACTCATGGGAGACTATTGCCCAGAACCTCCCCAAATGGAGGAAAAGGCTGCTGCAAGGAGTGTAGTGCTTTGAAACCTTATGTCAACAACAGGAGAAGGAAAAGCAGGAGTGGCAGAAACATTGTAGTCTGAATCAAGAATCTGGAGCCATCCACCCTGCACAGAAACACATGCCTGTGTTCCAAGAGTCTGTCAAGCCCAGATTCATCCTGTCGACCATATTCAGATCAACGGATATGGTAATCATGGCAGACAATCATCCTCTACTGCAAGGAATTGCCAAAGAAGACAACATTGCAATTGCCAATTTTTAATTCAGTGCCAACACATTCATAGTTCTGAGTCAAGGATTGTTTCCAGTAACTGTGTTCTGAATCAGTTTATCACATTGCACAAGTGTCGCTAAGATTCACCCTGAGCTACTTTGCTAGTGAGATTCTTTTCCTAAGAGCCAGATTCTGTTACATGTACTAACAGTGAAGAGCCTCTTACTCTACATGAAGTACCATTAAAATCCATGGATGACAGAATCCAGACCTTATGAACAAGGAAGATAAGGAAAAATTTTATTGTAGTCAAGGAAACAGAGTTAAAGAACAAACCTAAAGTAGCTGATTTTGAATAAGTCAACTTTTTTCCACATGTCATTTTTCCAGTTCAGTGTTTTATTACTAAAGCACCGGGCAAGTGGTAATGAAAGTTTATCATAGGTCCTATACAGTTTTCATCACTGTAGTACAGTATCTGAGGATTTGCAAGCTCTAATGTATAGGAAACCCTTGCTATTGGCAGATTTGCAATTCATGGTTTTGAATATTCGCGGTGTGCCACACCAACCCACATTCTTTCCCTGCGCAGTGTGATGACACTTTATTGCTGTACTCTGGTGATACTTTTACATTCATTTTTTAAATTTTACGTATTGCAGTATCAGCTAAGGGTTTTATTAGAGCAGGGAATAAAATACTAGTTAGCATTTTATTGGAATTACTGTCTCCAGCCTGTTTATCCTAGCCTATTATCAGTACAGTACAGTATTCGTGGATTTCCCCATTCATGGGGATCTCTAGAACGTATCCCCTGAAAATGGTGAGGGTCTCCTGTATGTATTTCTGTAATATCCTGTGAGTAAGAGGGGGCTATTGCCCTTATATTTCAAATGGAGAACTGAGGCACAGAGAAACTAAGACCTTAGGTGCTTTTACTCACAACTGGAATCTCAGTTCTTCCCCACTCAGGCAAATGTGAATCCCCTTAAGATCCTGATCCAGTAGGAATTTTCAGAGCACACCTAATATGATGGGCCATTAACACAATATATTTGTAGGTGCTTTTTTTTTCAAACAGTTGGTGTTGGCAACTGTGCAGCTGCTCCCTTTTTATATGATAAGCTAATGATTAGGGAACCTGGAGAGATCCAGATTCTAGGCACTTGTCAAACTGAGGGGGCTCAAACACACACACCACTCCTGCCTCCCAAGAAAGGTAAAAACTGGCAGAAGATAGTGAAGGGTGAACCTTAGATAGGTCCAGGGAGGTATGAGCTTCCATAGGCAACAACTTTGTCAGATGCTGTCAGATAGTATCTGACCAAGTAGACTGTTGTCTACAAAGTTCATATTGTTCTAAACTGGTTAGTCTGTAAAGTGCAACTCTGCCCTACCTTCTGCCGTACTTTTGACTAATACAGCTAACCAACTCAGTGCTCATGAATAAGAATAGAAATGGTCCTTGAAATAGAAAGCAGACACTTCATTTCCCAACTGGCCTTTAGCCTGATTTTTAGGGCTCTCAGCTGGGATATGAAAGATGTGGATTGAATCTCCTCAGGCTGAAAAGAGTAGAATGGAGATCTCTCACTTCTTGGATGAATGCTCTGACCTCTAGGCTATTCACACAAGGTGGTCATTGCTTGATGCTACTGCTGCTATGTTTTAAAAGAAAAAAAGCAAGTCCTACTTAGTTCCTTGGAAGACTGGGAGTAGATTTTTTCAGCAGAGGATTTCAGGGTTTGGATCTCATACAGACCAAAGAGTCTTCCTATCACAGTCCTGGCTCAGACACCTACACTTCAGAGAGATGCATAAATTCAGTTTCCACACTCCTGTGTTTAGTATCTCTTAGTAGCTAACTCTAGGTAACTCCACACTCAGCATGTGGGTACTTCGGGACTTCCTTCTGAGGGGTCTTAGCTCCTAAATGCCTAATTATGGATTTCAGGTACTAATCTGGGAGGCAAACATCTAAAAATTAGGCAACACAGTCTGTAACATAGAGGCATAGGTTATTTATTGGAAGTAGCCCTAAGTGATTTCCTTAAGGTTCCATAGTAAGACTGTAACAAAATGTGGAGCCGAACACAGGTTTCCAAACATTTTGAACATCACTGTAGTGATCACTGGGTTCAACAAAAACAGGCATTTAACGAATGAGAAGAACTAACAACAATGAACCTTGTTGTGGAGCTATGGGCAACCCCTATACACCATTTCTCTTTCTCTCAGTCACTAGCCTAACTGAGGGACCATCTCCAAATTCCCAACTTTTATAGTCTTCTAAGTATGGGAGTGTCTCTAAATTGTAACTTCTATTACTACAATTATCTTCTTTTTGTCACTTTCTTTATTGTGTTCTGTACTCTTTACACAAAAGCCAATTCAAAGACCATTGACCATCTTGTGGCAAATTATGCAAATAGTATAATCGTGTCAGCTAATACAATAGTAGATTACAAATATGATAAATAGTTTGTTGTCATATATGATATACTACCTCTGTACTTTGTCAGCAAAAAGTAAATCTCAGACTAGAAAACCTGCTACGATTTCTCAGACATGCCAAGGATCTTTGCAGAAAAGTGACTTCAGATCTAATTTATTGAGATCTCGTTTGTCTCCAGAGAATGACTGAAACACATGCACTTTTTTCCTTCAAAATGCTCATTTATGGAGGAACATGTTTCACCCCCTAAATGATTATTCTACGCTTGGCAGTTTTAGATTGCAGCACCAGTTACGTTAATGATTTCTGAGGTGATGCTGATGCCTCTGAGGCTGCCTGGCAGAATTGCTAGCATAAAACTAATGAGTATCCCAGCACGACCCTGCACCGTTAGGAGAAGAAGGGGGAGGGGGAAATAAATTAGAGACCTGGGCCTGTGGAGGGACTATCTGTAAAGGCATTTAATGGAGTCTAGAATAGAAAATTAATCACCCATAATGATTAGGGTTTGTGAGAATATTTGATTTAATTCCATTTATAAATATTTTCTACCAAATGATAAATGAACTCTGGGAAAGCTGGTAAGCAAAATTTGAATCTGCTATGAGCTGTAGAAGTGCATACAGCAGAATGGTAGTTAGACCACAACAGCATTTATCTACTGTTCTTATTCCACTTCTAATATTTCACATACTCTTTGGGTATAAGACAATTCAGAAACAGTATAAAGAGTATATCAGACTATATGTAACCTAAACATGCTTGAGATAATCAGAATAAAAAAACTGATAAATTAAGTGGCATTACCTGGAACTGGCCAATTATAAAACTCTTAAGAAGCTAGAGCCATTATGGTTTATTGTTTGTAATTCTCTAGCCTCTGAACCTCTGAAATCTTACTTAGAATTTCACATTCTCCAGGCTAATATATGGTTTGCTTTTCTTAACATGGGCATTAACCCTGAGCTCTCGTTGTATATAGGCAATGCTGTATTTTGAAATTATAGAATTGTCTTAAGAAAACTTAACAAGACAGACAAAACAACTGAGAAAGTAAAGCTCCATTTCACTTCGGCTTTGGCACAGAAGTGCTAATTAGAAATTATTTTTAAAACAGCAGGA
>NW_005842664.1:809150-828427 GCF_000455745.1 Alligator sinensis | reverse complement strand
GCAGGAATCAGTGGAGAAAAATTTCATGACCTGTGTTATTCAGAATATCAGAACATGGTCATAATGGTAACCTCTGGTGTTAAATTCTATTAAATAGCTTTACGAGAATAATAATAACTTCCAAGTATTGCATCATGATACTACAAATCATTCAAATTCAGGTTTTCAGAATTCCAGATTTTTGGTTATAGCCGTGCTGGTCTAAGGACATAGGCAGGCAAGGTTCTTTGAGTAGATGTGGTATCCTTTATTACGCCAACTGAGTAGTTGGAAAAAAGTTCTTATTAAGCTTTTGGGCACAATCACCCTTCTTCAGACATAGGGAGTCACTTCCAGACTTTAACTGACACTCTTCCTCCTGGGAATGCCAGATAGAGCTAAATTATTTTTTTTCCAAAGTTGCAGAAACTAAGAATTATGGAATGAAAGGGATGTTTTCAAATATTTGGGGCCTACATTTCAGTTCTATGAAAGTCCTCAAAAGATAGTGGTGATTTATAAAATGTAACATATAGCATGTGTTCATGAAATAAATTAGAAAATAAACTTTTTAAAATATTGGGGAAGTGTGTGAAACCTTCAAAGTAAACAGGATTATAAAAAAAAGACAAATCTCTACTGCTAAGAGGAGTCTTATTTTACAACAGATTTCAAGATTTAGAAATTTTCTTTCCTCCAACACTCCAAGGAAAACAGAATAATTTCAAAATGAACTAGATAATGAAGAAAATATTCTGAAAAAATATATTATTTTATTTGACTTTAGCTTTTTATTTTGTATTATAATACATAATACAGTGAAAAATAGAAAAAACTGAAAAGTCATTACAAAATGAGAAATCAAAATGTTCCAGTCATGTTTCTTCATTTTAACACATTTTGTTTTTCTTAAATCAACTTAGTTTTGCAAAGTGTTTCAATTTTGACAGGTTCCATATTCTGTCAGAATATAGTACCATCAAAATATTTTCAATCAGCTAAATAAATCAGTCTAAGATCATTGTCCAAACTAGGCAAAATATCAAAACGTAAATACATTTGAATAAAGTATTAATACATAACTAAATTTTTAGAACTCCATTGACTTTAGTTGATCTATTTGACTTACACTAGCTGAAGATCTGGCTTATCATTTCAGTTTTAATTATTTTAAATATAAATTATTTATATCACTACATTAAGAAAATTATATTTTAACTCTATGTTTTATATTTTGGTAGTATCCTTTATACAGTGAAGGAGAAAATGCTTGTGATCCTCTTCAAGTAGTACTCCTTAGTTTGCTTTGATTGTCTTTCAGTTGAGACAGGAAACCTGTTTAGATCAAGGGTATCCAACTCACCTGGTGCCCCAGGCCAGATCCAGACTGCAGAACTCCTTGAGAGCCAAATCCAACCTGAGGCATAAGGGTTGCTGCAGTGGTCACTGCAGCAGTGGTGGCAGCTGCACAAGGTCAGTGATGGTGGGGTTTCAAGGTACAGCAACAGCCGGAGTACTTGGCAGGGACAGTGTTGGGTCTGGCAGCAACAGTGGTGGTAGAAGTGGGGGCAATGCAGGTTTTGGTGGTGGCCAGATTGTACGGTCCAGTGGTGACAAGGATGGATCAGGATGCTGCAGCAGCTGTCGTGGAACAGTGCAGGGTCCAGTATCAGCGAACCAGGCTCACTTTGTAATGGCTATGTCCAATGGGACTGAACTGCCCAACTTTCGGTGTCCTCAAGTAGCCCTCTAGAGGCTCTGGTGGACTGAATGCAGGCCACAGGCCATATATTTAACACCCTGGTTTAGATGAGATCAGAACTAAAGCTGAGCTTGAGTCAAATATTTTATGATAGCTGAAAAATTTTGGTAAACTATTCTCCCAACACAATGGCTTTCTGATCCAAACACTTAAAGGCATGGACATAACTGAAATATGAATGCTCTTGTGACATATCTTCAGTTGTCTTTAGATTAGAGTAGTGGTTCTCAGCCTTGGATTCAAAATATCCCTCACTCAACTGAAAGGCTCCCTCTATAACTTTTGTAAATTAAATGGCACCCAATTTTTAAAAAATGTATGTATTACAGTGCTTACCTCCTTGAAGAGGGCCTGGGCACTAGGGGAAAGGATCAGCCAGGCAAGGACAAGCCTGAGCCTAAACTTATTTGCTTCTCTCCTCATCACTCACTGATCTCCTCACACCTCAGGACACCCTTCAAAGTATTTCACAGCACCCCAAGGTGCCACTGCACCCAGGTTGAGAATCACTGAGTTAGACCCTTAATTATTTTGTATAATGTGTTCCATATAAGCATATTAAAGAACTTTTAAATAGCCAATAACAAAGTTGCAAAATGAAACAATAAAATAAAAGTAGTAGGAGGAAAAATTATGAATGAATGTTTCAGATTAAATTTGGGAGGAGATACAGGATGAAGTCCCTGTTGAAGTCAAAGTGAGTGAAATCACTCACAGAGAAGGAAAGATTGTTCAATTATACAGTAACATTACAGCATAAGTTTCTAGGACAAGCAGTTACCAGACTGGTGTCAGGCCAGAGGGAAGTTCAAAGCTAAATGATTGGTGAGAAATGGAGAAAGAAAACTGGTCTTTGATTTGTAACTTTGACAATCAGCTTACACAGTTTCAGTAAAGGAAATGTCTTCCAAAACGTAGTCCTTAATGTTGTCTCAGCACCAACACTCCCTGTTACATTAGTCCTTTCATGTCCATCTGCCACTGGAGAATTAATTACACATCAATTTAGATACCAGTGACACTTTTCTTCTGATTTTCACACTGCCTGCTTATACTCAGAATGTGATTATTTGACCTTCCAATCCTTATCCAGTCTTGTCACAGTTGAATGCAGACATTTGTAAGATTAGGTTAAGGAAATGGAGTCTTAGCAGAATATAGAAAGAGCACTCAAAGATGCTTCTCCCTAAAAGGTGATTGGAAAAGTAAAGCTGGTAATGCTCTGAATGAATAAAAGGAGCTTACCTTGCATTCCAGTTACTTCAACTCTTTCTTATAAAATGATAAATCACTGTTTATGCTTTAGGATGACAACACAGCTAGGGGTTCATGTTAAATGCAGTAGGCATGGAAGAAGTTTCTACAAAATAGAAAAAGTTTGCTGTCCTGCATATTGGTCATGAACAACACATGCCCCCGGTGGCTGGGGGTGGGTGGGGCACGGTGGCAGCAAGAACATGTTGGTGGTAAGCAGGGGAGCTTCTGCACACACCGTGGGCACTGTCGGGGGGGAGGGGAGGGGAAGTGGCAAGCACCAAGCAGGGGCCAGCGCCCACCCACAGGCACTGCTGGTGGTGTTGGCGGCGGGGTGGGGGGCGAGCAGCGATTGCCTGAAGGCAATGCTGACTTTGTCGGCAGTGCCTTTTGGTAGGGGGTGCACTGCCACACTCAGGGGGTGCATGTGCACCCACATGCACCCCCTACATGTTACCCCTGATATTGGTAATGTCCAGGAAGTAACAGTATCTACAGAAATATGTTTAACAGAGCTGTGCAGTAGGTAGGGTATCTGCAGAGATGTCTTCCTTTTAAATATGTAAGAATCCAGTAGGATTCCTCTCACTTTTTTCAGTTCCTCCTCTCTCACTGACCTCATTTCAGTTTATCTAACTCCTCAGCCCACTACAATACAGCCCAGTACCACAAACTGTTGCTATCAGTATGTTCACTTACTTCTTGCAGTTATCTTTGGATTTAGGTCTCTGGTTTATGAGCACCCATGATGCTTTAGAATTACCACGAACCAATGAAGTCATGTCTGTTTAAGAATTATTAGATGAGATAACTTTGATTGCTCAAGCATCTTGGTGCAGGTACTTTATTCAAAAATAGAAAATGTGAAGTGATCAACACTTTCATATACTATCGGTTTCCAGATCTCACTCCTATAAAGCAGTGCGCTCAGAACACATGGAAGACAGACACATATGTTGGTGTTTAGCATTAGTTGCCTGTTTTCCTACATTTATTTAATCTATTGGCCAAATGTGGTAGCTGCCTTTCCAATGCAAACATTAAATTTGACACCTAAGAATGAGCTATCTGATATAGTCAATCATGGATAATGAATCTGTGTGCAATTTCTAGAATGGTTTTACCTCATGAATCTTCTGGAACTGTTAATGCAACTTGTTCTATAATTACTATCATTCTTAGATCCCCAAATCCCTACAAAGTAATGTCAACCTATTGCAAATTTCTAGAGATCATTACAGTGCAATGGCCATTAGTCAGTGACTAAAGATCTTCCATCAGATTTTGGTTTTTGCTTCTATATGTACAATGGTGAAAATATTTCCACCAAACCTAATATAGTGATATATACTTGTAACGACAGCTAATAGAAAGTCTAACAAAGAACCAAGTACAAGAATATACCTACACCCTACATACACATACACCCACACAGGTACACCCGCAGCCCAACAGTGCCCATACCCACCCACACCCACACCCTGCCCACAAACCCCCCCACACATCCACACACTTACCTACACCCTCCCCCACATCCCATGCGTACACACACACACACACACACACACACACACACACAGAGTCCCCCACAAACCCCATACCCATCCATACCCCTACATCCCCCACAATATACAAGAGTAAGACTTTATTTTGAGCTATTATGCAATCACATCTATATACACAATGCAAACACACAAATCAGGACAAAAATGTTTGTCAGAATAAAAATGAACTCCCACTAATGAAATACATTAATGTGTGAATAGTTTTAAATGTATGAATAATCCCAGAAGCTTTAATTTCATACATGCTTCAGTTCTTTGCATGATTGTAGTCTAATTTGGTACCTATATTTTATTCAAGATAGGTATAGTAAATGTATGTAATTAGTAGTTACATATTTTCTATTTAATAGCTATTTGTGTGTTTCAGTTTAAACAGTAGATTTAGACTTACATTTGTAAACTAATTATGGGCAATATTCTGCATACAACACTTTACTTCAATTGGGTAGTAGTGGAAAGCTTTGAAAATCATTCCACTGAAATCAGGGAGGATTACTGAAGAAGTGAACATTTAATAAGTGAGAGTCAGGTTGTCAGAGTCTGGCGCTTTGCATTTTTTAAAAATGATGACAGCAACGTGAACAACTGTATAAGACATTTATAAAAATAATGAAAAAAAAAAGATATGGTGCTGTAAAACAGAACATAAAAATGATTGCTGTAAATTATAAGGAGATTACCCAGGAGAAAAAAGTCAGTACAGATAAATGTAGAATTGGATAGTAATGAGTTTTGAGTTAGCTAATGTTTTTCTTATAATTAAAGGAGAATGCAGTGTAAGTCATTTTAAAACAGTTCTACGTGAAGATGTTTATTCAGTTTTCTGAGACACAAAGTTTCCTAGGAAGGGAGTGGGGGGTTTGTATTGGCCTGTCTGGCATGGGAATCCAGATGCTCCGATCTTACTTCAGACTTCCCCTGAGTGCTCCTCATGGTCTGAAATGAACCCTCTGGTTTTTGAACAATCATGGACAGTTTTACAGCCATCAACCAGACGTCAGTGGAATGTTTGGAGTTAAGGTCTTAAGTATACAGGGATTTGTATTTCTAGTTTCTTGTTTCCCCCTTCCTCTGGACAGCATTTTTTCAGTTATCTGAGGGAGTTAATCAATGGCTATTATTAATATTCTTAGACCGATGACTGAGTGGAGACAAATAAAGGAATACATGATCGAGGTATATAAAATAATGAATGGTATAGAGCATGTCACTCACCAGCTCTTATTTAGTTTTTCCCATAATACAAGGCCAAGGAAAATGCAATCAAATTGAAAGGTAAACATTTTAAATAGACAAAATTAAACGTTTGTTGTACATACTACATAGTTAATCTGTGGAACTCACTTCAGGGACATATTGAAGTCAAGAGCTTTATACAATTTGGAAAAAGAGACTATATTTCCATGGGTAATAAAAAATATTCAGAATTGCATTAAGATAAAAATGTGAGGAGGAAAAACAATACCTGTCTGGAAATACATCAGTGGTGGGTTTTTTCATAATTGCCTTTAGAGGTATCTTGCATCATCTTCTGACACATCACTCAGATGTGTCAGACTACATAGACTGCATACACCAGACTACGTAAATCAGGATGCTTTTTATCACTACTCCACTGAGATTATGTAGGTTACTGTCCACATTGTAGTTTTTGTTCCTATCTTTGAAAAAAAGAATTTGGCCCATGAACAGTCCTTTATCTACTCTTATTTTGCTGGTTCAGACTATGTGCATATTGGCATTTCACTTATGTTTGTCACATACTCAAAAATAATGCATTAAAAATGAAACACCCCAATCAGTAGCCATCTCAAATTAGATATTATAAAATTACACTCTAATAAAAAATGCTGGTTTTTTTACATGCCATGTTGTACTCAGGATGATTTCAAAATGTTTCACAAGTGTAAATAGAAATACTATTTATACCTAAGTTGCACTTCACTTCCTAGCGAAATGCACATGCTCCCATACTGGGACACAATAGCTATATACCAGCACACCACAAATTGATGTAACAAACAGTAGATATACATAGACAAACTGTGAAAATCAAATTCAGGGTCATTAAGATCTAAGACTTATACAAAGATGCTGAAATTAATAGAAAATATTAGGGCTGTGCAAAATTTCAGCAGCCGTTTCATTTTGGAGGTGTTTCTGGCTGTTTCGGTGCCTGAAACACTGAATCCAAATCAAAATGGAAGGCTCTGAAACAGCTCCAAAAGTAAACGGAAGGCTCCAAAACATTTAGGAAATGTTTCAGGGAATTTCGGAGTTTCGGAGCAAGGCTTGCAGGGAAAAAAAAACTAAGAAGAGGGAGGGGGAAGAGGGCAGGAAGCACTGCTCTGATTTTGACATCTAGCTCCCGTTTCAATTCCTCAACTCTCTGATCATTTTCCCAGCTCTTCCCAGGGGACACGGACTCCTGGATCTGTACACAGGGTTTCAGCAGGCTGCCACTTCAGGCTGCGGGAAACCCGCGGGGACAGCCCTCACCAAGCACCGAGAAGACTGCAGTGCTGCCACTGGCCCCAGCCTGCAGTTTCAGGCTGCTGAAACCCGGCGTGCAGATCCAGGGGCTCATGCCCCCCTGGGAAGAGCTGGGGAAATGATCAGAGAGCTGGGGGAATTGAACCAGGAGCTGGAGAATTGAGCCAGGAGCTGAGGGAAAGTTCAGGTCCCTGACTATTTCCCCAGTTCCCGATTCAATTCCCCAGCTCCCCAATCTTTCCCCAAGCTCTCTGATCACTTCCTGCAGCTCTTCTTGGGGGATGAGGGCCCCTAGATCTACGTGCAGGCTGACAGCAGCCTGCTGCTGCCAGTTGGGGATGGCAGCAGCTCTGAGCTATTTCCCCAGCTGGCAGCAGCAACCTACTGAAACCCTGTGTGCAGATCCAGGGGCCTGCACAAGCCCCCCCCAGGAACAACTGGGGGATGATCAGAGAGCTGGGGGAAGCAACCAGTGAGCTGGGGAAATCAAACCAGGAGTTCTGGCTGACTGCTGGAGCTGCCCCAGCTCCCAGACAGCACGCAGTGCCCTGCCGAGCCATGTTGCACCCACACCATGGGGCAGCTGCCGCGTGGGTGCCAGGTGGGTGGGGGCAATCCCCGCTACCCCCGCTGCCTTGTACTGCATGGGTGGGCTCTACAACAAGGCCCCAAAGGTCCCCATCACCACTGCTGCAGCTAGTGAGTGCAGGTTTTTGGCTTTTTTTAAGCTCTGCACTAACCAGCTGCAGGTCATGCAGATGACAGCATGCTGCTTATGCTGGCTGGGACCAGCGCCAGCACCCGAGTCTGTCCAGTGCAGCCTGTGTCTAGTGCTGCGAAGAACCCAGTGCTGGATCTGGCCCCAGCTGGCAGCGGGAGCCTGCTGTCATCCCACACACAGATCCAGGGGCCCATGCCCCACAGGAGGGCTGTGGGGTGTGCCAGACTCCTCCCAGGGGGAGCGGGCCCCTGGATCTGCATGGGGGATGGCAGCATGCTGTTGCTGCCTGCAAGTGATATTAGTTTTGTTTTGAACAGTTTGAGGTGCAGTTTTACAACCCCCCCTACACCTATCTCTTTGAAACTTGGCAGGCATCATGCCCTCTGAAGGGGCTACCATCCCTGCAATCTTCATTTGAATCAGAGAAGAAGTGATAAAGTTATAGGCATTTTAATGATTCCTCATTATAGCCTATGGCCAAAACACCAAAACAATGTTGAAATGCTGAAACAGATTCAGCTGAATTGAAACAGGACAGTGATCTGAAACACCAAAACAAATCACTGTTCCTCCAAAATGCCAAATCTGAAAACAAAACAAAACATAGCCATTTTGCACAGCCCTAGAAAATATCCTCCACAGACACTGACTTCTAGATCAGTCCCTAGAGTTCAGCTTTTTTCACAAAAGGTAAAGGAGCAACTTAAATAGTTGCATGGATAGCACAATCTCTCTAATGACACAGATGACTAGGAAACATGATCTTACAGATTAATTAAACCAGTAGAGAAATTTAGGACAGGAGGAGTGTTGGACAGGATATCCCTTTTAAAATGACTGGAGTAATTAGTAGACCAAAACTGGAGTGTAGGCAGACACTGAATTTTGTACTTTTTCCCTGTGAAAAAATAGCTGTGTCTTATTTAGTGACCAGAAATAATTAGGAGTGCAGCTTTATGCTGAACGCAAAAATATACCATTTCATAAGTTTTGACTCAATAAGGATTCTGAATGAGAAATACTCTGTTATAAATCAACAGTACAACTTCTTATGGTACCTGCTTCTTCCTTGGAGGTCCCCTACCTAAATACAAACCAGACCTGATCCTACTTAGCTAATAAGACCTAATGGCACAGTTAGTCTTTGGGATCATTGGTGAGACTGAGGGAAGGGAAATGTTTTTATCATTGTTCACACATGAATGAACTGCTTTGAGCAAAGATGGAAGATAAAAATGGTGGACCACACCAGCTGTTTTAACTCAGAACTCATTACTTCACACACACATCTCAGAACCTTACATTTCAAAGATGGTGAATCCTCACACTTTGATTATGATTTTATCTGTGCTGAAATATTACTGTCCTAGAGCATGCCTAGAGCATTCCAATTGATCTTATCACTAAACTCAAATCCAGGAAGGAAAATACAGGGGGGAGAAAACAATGGCAACACTTCCACTTTGAGAGGGTCAGAATTTTATCACAATGTTCAGTCTCTACAATGCTACACGATGCAAAGACACACACACATCCACACATCCCTTCATATGCATTTTTCTCTGTTCCTCCTAGGCTTGATTCTAATCATGCTGAAGCCTACAGAAGTGTTTTCACTGACTTCAAATGGACTTTGAATCAGGCTGTGTCCATTGAGTGAATGGAAAGGTCCCTCTGTCTGCAAACCTATACGTGCACATGTACACACAGACCAAGGCGGTACATGATTTTCTGCAACTGGCATAGTTTAGATTGGTAGTGAACAGGACACATTCACCCTTTGATGAGAGATCAAATCTTAGACTAGGTTCCACCATTTAAAAATCAGTCTATGTGTACTGAACCTCTGTTCTGTTATGGGTATGGCCCAGTTTCCAGTCACTTATACTGGTAAAAGTGTAATATCTGTTCCTAGCCAAAGTGCCTTGGAATGATGATACTCATATGTAGACGGTGCATGATCTGATCATTTGTAGACAGCATAGCATAACAAATGTCTTAGCTGTTATCAAAATTCCACAGCAATCACTTTATCAGATATGGTACAACTTAACTAGTAAGGAATCAGAACTGTTCAAGGTCATTGGCTCTGTACTCAGACAAATCCCATAAACCCCAGAGATCTTTAGAGTCTGTAACTTTTCCACTTTGATCACAAAACTCATGGAATGTCAACAAATGGACTGACAGCCGACAAATAGCATATGTTTTTCTACCAAGGGAACCTGCTATCACAATGTAATTCCAGATAAATCAGTATTTGTACATCCCCATGGAGAGAAAAACTCATGTTGCTTGAATCCCTGTGAATTAACATGTAGCAAATGTGCAATGCAGTGCAATGGGATAACCCCACACTTGCTGGCAAAGAATGGAAAACAAAGGATAACATCTAATTCAGTGCTGTCAAGCATGGAGACACTACAGCTGTCTTAAAATGCACTCTAGGGTCTAGAGTATCCTTTCACTTATGCTAGTAATAATAAAATGTATCCCTTTTACAAAGCTTTTCATTTAAGTGTTGTACAAAGAACTTATCATTATCCCCATTTACAAATGAATAAACTAAAGCATAGAGAGGTGAACCAACTTGTATACAGTCACTCAGCCGACCAGTTGCAGAGCCAGGAACAGAACTCATTCTAATTCCCTATGCATTAGGCTACAGTAACTGAAGGTCCAGTGGTATAAATGAGAAGACAATTGTACCCAAGATACGTAACTATCAACTATCTCCTCTACTGAAGCCCAACCTGTGCACTTCACTTTGACCTTGCTAAGGAACCAATACATGAAGTGGGTTTGTTTTCTGATTTGTTTTTTTTTTTTTTTTTTTACCATAACCAAGCATTTTAGTGGAAGTTCACCATATTTTTCAGGGTTATTTCTGCATTAGGTTTCAAAATTAGGCAGATGACAGTCTGGCAAACTCTATACCCTCTAGGACACCTTTTTGTGGTGCATATGTTCTCTAGGTACAGTGGATTACCAATGACAAAGTGTATGTTTCTCAGGAAACTGAACTATAGCAACATCCCTGAGCTTCTCTCTACAGGCAAGGAAGGAAGCCTGCCACCTTCAACAGGTTGGATTTTAAAGAGAATTATAAATGCATTGGGGAATCATGACTTTTCTTAATTCTTATTATTTTTATTTACATTGTAATCAGAGATCTAGCATCACTTGCTGTAACAATTTGCCCCAGTAGAAAAGGTATCAGTAGCTTCTGTGAAATGGGTTATTACCAGGGAAATACACGTACCCCAAACAGGCAGAGATGATTGTATATGGCCACTGTACTTGTACAAATACTGTCTTTGGCTAGAAAGAGACATTGCCAAATGAAGCGGATTGGCTGTGCTGGATGTGATCTGCTTCATTGGGCAAAACACATGTCATCCATTGTCCTGCCCGTTCATTATTAAGGACAATGGTGATGTTTTCCACTTGTAGAGACGTGCCCTGTAGATTCTTGAGGGTGCATCTCTGTCAGCATTAAAAGCTGGGCAGACACTCACAGAGCTTGAGGGGGCCTGATCCGGCATGGGAATTCCTGAGGCAGTCAGGACTAGGCTCCTCAAGCTCCAGGAGTGTCTGCCTGGGGCACCTGCACATACTCTTCCACCATAAAGCAAATAGATATTTGCTGCGAAAAAGATGCACAAATTATTACTGCCTCTTGTGGCCACAAACAAAGGGACTGGCATGAAAAAGGGCATGGATATCTATTTGCATTCGCTTGGTGCTACATAAAAATTGTTATGGCAGCACAGAGTTAACATCTGTTTGTAGCCTTAGTCCCACATTTATTTAACCCAATGTAGACAGCAATGTCTATGCTAAGCCAGGTTTTCATAAGACTTTACCTGTCACTGGGTGTGTCTACATGTTCATTAATTAGTGTATTAGCATGGGTTGACCAGCAGGCTGCTGCGCAGTGTTATCAGGCTACTGTGCAGTTAGTGTCTTTTGTAGACACACACACTATTACTTTTATTTCCTTGATTATTCCGTTAAAAATGTCTTCGATGCTGCTTCCTGAGCTGTACAATGCAGACTTCCTACACATCTTATCAAACTCTTTGACCTTGAGAATTATAGCTTAACCATCATGTTAGATATTTTAGATCCTTGAACAACTTTCTCCACATTCCTAATTTTAGTCTCACTTTTTGCAGGGGTTTAAAGTGGCTCTTTAGTGTGGAAAGTGTCAGACAGTCTTTTCACTGAGTCTCTCCACTTGTATCTATTCAGTCTCACCATATCTTTTATACTGATAGATTAAACAGGTTTATAACCAAATATAATTGGATGAATCTTTTTCCCATTATTAGTTTTCAGGTCCTTGACATCTAGAAGTGCCTTTTCAGTGGTGAATATCATTCTAGCTAAGAAGTACACTGACTTTCCTCATATCATACTGAATTTGCACTGAGAGAATTACTGTTCACTGGTATGAGTTGCTCTTTCAGTCTAAGAACTCTAGTTCATTCACAATGTTTCCAGCCCCAGGAACAGAGTCAGGTTCCAAATAATCCTTTTTGAAATTTTCTTTTCACAATGGCCTGCCCTGAATTGTCAAGGGGAAAAACAACAACAATAAAAACCCCATTATTTTTTTTCCCTTTAAAATTTGAGAAAAAGACAACACTGATACAGCCTAGAAAGAGCTACAGGACAATGGTTTGTCCAGCTTTACTAAAGCAGTATCAAATTCTTTTTTCAAGGATCTGAGGAGATACATGGTTCAGGGGAATAGTTTTAAACCCTGGAGCCTTGCTTCTTTGAGCAGATAGCTGAAACCCAGCAGAGGCTGTCAGTGAGCAAAAATCCATTACCACTTTGAAAGCTGTGCATTGGCCCAAATGAAAGTGGTTTTTAGAATGTAGGCGTCCGTATCTCAGAAAGCTTACAATAATGAATCTTATTAAAAATCTCAGCAGAGAGGCCAAGAGGTGAATGAACTTGAAAAAGAACTACTTTCTCTTAGTACTGGTGTGTTGATGATTTGGAGGACATTCTTAGAAACAGTGAGAGTAAGTTTCCATTGCCAATGCCTGTACCGGTACCGACTGTTGTCCCTGTATTTTCATTATTTGTTCCTGAGAAATTTGCTTTTTTTGGGATGCGGCCTCTCTCCTTGAAGTGGCAAGCCTTTAGTTTAGCAACTAGGTTGGAACCCTTCATCTGCGCTAGCATCCATTACTGTTTTATTTACAAGGAACACTTATTCACTTATTAGTAATGAAACAGAGGCCTCATTAATGTGACTCAGATTTCATTTTTTCTTTATAAAAAGAATTTTCACTGAGCTTAGCAGGATAGTTCACTTTCTATAAAGTCTATTAAGTACTGTTTTTGTTTGTAGGACCCCTTTTTCCCTGGATGACTTCTTGATTTACTTTGTGGTCTTTAGATCTAAAGCAAGAATTGTCCACCTTGAAGCAAAGTCCAGTTTCTCTAAGAACAGAAGAGCATTTTGGAAAGATGCCCTTCATTTCATCCTCAGTTTTTTTCAAAAGCTTTCTGTTTTATTTTTTAAATTGAAATGAAGTTTGACAAGTAGAGCATAGCATAAACATCCATTTCATCATAAAGTGATTAATTTGTAATACTATGTAGTTTTGTCCAGTTGTTAACAGAGAAAAAATATCCCTTTCTTGTTTTAGAAACAAAATAATGAAGTCCTTTCTCTTGGTTCACAGATTGCCTAAAAGGTAACCTGTCGCCTTTGAATTCCCTGACCTTGGTTGAGGGTGAATATTATTTCTTACAGGTATGACATATTGTAATGACATAAAGACGTATCCTGAAGCTCAGTTATTCATGGTTGACTTTAATACGCACAGTCCTTTGACTGTCTTCAGTTGCTTTGGGACTAACCATGCATTTTCAGTGCTTAATGTTTACCAAGGTGATAGCTTTTAGTTTATAGAAGTAATATGTTTTTTGATAGTGAAGGGGATGATACATTTTAAGGAAGGAGTCTATCTCCTTTTATTGACACAATTTTATCACTTACAGTATTGTCTTTAGGGAGAATAATACATACACACACATATATAATGTGTATAATAGTGAGTCTGTGTGTATATATTATACACATGGATACCTACACATATTTTATATATAGCCACTGCAAGTATTTGAAATGTATCAGAATTAAGATCAAGTTATTTGTTACAAAGCTCTTGATAATTTAACCGTAGCTATATCTTAGCTCAATCTCTATCCATCCATCCATTCTTGCTTGCCCTTATGGGACATCACATCATCATTCAGCACTTCAGGCTTTAGATGCAATCCAGCAAAGCACTTAGGTACACAGTAAACTTCAAGCATGTTGGTAGTTCCATTGATTTCAATCAAGCACTTGGCTAGTTTGGGGCCGTGGCACTTATTTTCATGCTGTACAAAGTGCTTCTAAAAGCTTCCAAGCAATAATATTGCACAGCAACACTGCTTCAGTCTTAAAAGAGAAAATATTCCAACACCAACTAAGTCCAAGAAGCATCCCAGACATAATTTAAAATTCTAGGATTGTTCATTGCTATGTGTGCCTTCTACTCATTTTCCCTTTAGATTATAAAATGTTATAGTCAGGGACATGTTATTTGTTTTGACTTGGTTCTGCAGTTGTCTAACACTACCTGCACTGAGGATGCTGCATAAATTATAAGTGTTAATAATCACAATCATGCATTGCTTGAAGACAGCTCTTCTCCATCCTGAACTACTAACAAATGAAATAGCTTGTATTTTCTTGATGAACACCAGAAAAAAAAAATCTTGTTTTGTCACTCTTTATCATAGGCACTAAGCTAGCTGCACCATGGTCACTGAAAACACTCACTTAGGCTAAGTACAGACAGTCAAAAATCCCGAGGCTGAATCGATTCAATCATTGCAGGTTAGTCTAAACTGTGTACATTAAACTGATATAAGCAAGTGAACAGACATTCACTTTTGATTCCAGAAATGCAGCCACATGCCTGCAGTGGCCTAGGCCACAAGTCAAGGGGCACTAGAGCATGCCTCTCTGCTTGGCTGGAGCAGACAGGAAGCCTGCTGTCCCTGCAAGGTGGAAGTTTGCAAGGGAGGCTCAAAGCATCCTGGGATATGGGAGGACTGCGAGTTTACTGGAATCTGGAGGGCATCTGGGACAGAAGTTAAATAAACTGATTTAACCTATATCAATTAAGTCTGATTCTACATCCATCCAAGTTTATCTTAAACTGGTTTTGGTCATTTTGAAAGCAGTTTATGTGCACAGCACTTCTGTTGTATTATAGATTTGAACTGGTTTCTACAAATCTATTCCAGTTTATATGTAACTTCTGTCCCTAGCCCTAAGGTCATATGTCTCTTCCCTTATCTATGTTGGGGTGGATTCTTAGAATTAACTCACTTCTAGGTGGGCCTCAGTACAATATTGTATGTATATCAACTGCTTTTTACTCTGTAGTTTGGGTTGATTTTCCTCCCTTTAGAAACCTGAGATCAATTATATTGACCTCCAGCCTTGTTAAAACAAACTAATTTTATTTAGCAGTTGGAACAAAGTTTTGGAGGAAAAAGTTTCTATATTTAGACTTATATAATCTACTCATCATTACAACTTAGGTTAGATGGGCTTTCCTTTTAAGGTATAATAATAATAATAATAATAATAATAGAAAACAGAACCAGCTCACACTTTTTTTTTAAATAGCACCATTTTGTGGCCCATCTGGTTCATAGCAGATGATGTGTCTGTGATTCTGCCTGACAGAAGAGTGTTCTTCCCAATCCAGAAGGAATATATTACCATGATGCTCATTCTTTTTGTTTCAGACCTGTGTGCACCTCAGACTTGTCTACATTTGAAAGTGAAAATGATTTGATGAGGGTAGTGAATTTCAGGAACAATAACTATTCCTGACACACGTGACACTTTTCTTCTGGAATAAAAGTATCTGCACATGGTGATATTTAGGAATGCAGTAAAATCTGGTGAAGTTGTCACTCCAAGAGGATTGGTAATGATGATTAATTATAACTAAGTGACTAAGAATGAGTAGTTAGCCATTTTCAAGTTTTTGTGAGACGCGTTTTGCCTACCATATTGAAATACATTTATAATGAAGGAAAAATATATATTAAAAAAATTCCAAGTACAAGTGTATGCACTCTGGATCACTACATAGGATTGATACAGATAAATATTTAATATACAATATCTTTAAAAGAACTGAATTGCTCACTATATAAGACTATATGATTATGATGGAGTCAAATAGTCAGTCAAAGGTTTTTCCTTTGAACTCTTGCATGCATTTATCACCAAAATGGAAGATATTCTGCAAAAGAGAACAGTTGCTTATCTACATCTTGTTGAGCCAAGATGACCTAAAAGGTGTCTAATCCGTTGCGAACATTAATTTGCTTGACAGGTGCAATGGAGAGCAAAGGTCAGAACCTTTTAAGCTGCCTAATTATCAAGAGTAAATTCCACTGTGATTTAATCTGTGTGTATATTTGGAAATGTACAAAATGCCAAACACAGAGGTACTGGAGCATGCAGGACTGACACGCTTAAGAAACTGCTATCAAGAAGAGGAGTTTGCAATGGTTTGGCCATTGCAGGAGAATGGGAGAAGACAGTATCATCAAGAATAGTTTGTACAGCCAGATTCGAGATGGCTCTATAAAGTGGGGTTGCCTTCCATGATGGTACCACACCAAGTGCAAACTGGTATGAAGTTGTTCAACATCAATGTAGAAAGCTGGGAGGAGTTTGTAGAATCCTGCCCAATCTGGAGGGAACATCTGGCACTGGGTGCAGCTCAACATGAAGTAGCTTTGATCCAGAGGATGGAAGCAAAGCAAGAAAGAAGAAAGCAGCATGCTATGGACTTGGACTCCAACTCATACAACACATGGATGTGAGAAACTTGTAACAAGCCGCGTCATTATTGAATTGGGCTTGTCAGTCACAAGCAGATTCATCAGGTACCAGACTAGTACATCATGATCCAGAGGACTGATGGTTGCCTATTTTTATTACATTTGAAAATAGGTATATTTTCAAAGATGGTGAGTTGGCCAAACTGTTTTGTTTACAAATCAATAGGATTATGGTGGAGATTCAGTGACCAGAGTGAATCAGATTTCATTGAAGTTACTGTGCAATACTTTTGTCCCTGGATAACTACAGGTGGAGATATATGCTTAACATGATTTTATTCCCCCCCCTGCCCCCAAGATCAGTGACAGAAGTCAGTATGGCTTGTTAAAGAGGAGCAGCAGTCACTAGTTTTGAGATGGGTTCTATAACAACATTTTGCATGTACATTATACAGTATATTTTGGGGGGGGGGGGGGGGGGATTGTTGAAGTTTTTACCTAAATTCTATTAACAGTCTCCTTATCCTCTAACCACATCCAGAAATTTTCTATATCATATACATGCTTTTCTAGTAGGCCTTCCTTGGGACCCCAAATAGTTCTTTTCTTTCACAAAACTCTACTAGCGCATGGAATCTCAATAACTTAATAGAGACTGGGGTATCCTACCTCCCAGATACATATATTTTTATCCACAAATATACTGGAAACATTTCCACAGTTTTCTCCCTCCTAACCCCACCTACAGGAACTTCCCATGGCAGAGAGAAGCCATTAAAGAACTGTAAAAATAAGAATCCTAATAGCTAGGAATGTTACAATCAGATCACTCATTCCATCTGTCACAATCGAGGGGAACAACAATGTGATGAAGTACTCCGTACAGACACCGGAGATTTTCATGCGACCTGTTATAACTGGACTCATTCTACAGATGTAAATATTGTTTAAATAAGTATCTGTTTAAACTCCTTTAAAGATATTGGTTAAACAGTTAATGGATACCTAGCACCCACGTGTTGCAACTATACTCGCTTCCTCTCTCCTTTCTTCCTTCTTCCCTCTCAAGTCAGTGGTGCACTGCATGAAGAGGGAGGTAGAGGAGGAGCTGCATGCTGCAACTAGCTATCTTCCTGAGGCACTGCACCACTGTGTCTGGCCCTAAATGTTAACAGTAATGCATTAATAGTATAAATATACTTACCGTTAACCATTTAAACTTTCACATCCCTAACACAATCCTGTCCCCATTACAGTCCTTACATTAACTTGACGCGTGTGGTCTTCTAATATATTAAAGTCTAAAGTATATTCCATAGATCTTTTGCTAAAGAATGATGCTTGGCTTTGGCTTTGACTTTTTAAAGATCTGAATATCCAATTCTTTCTCCCTTGGGTAACAAGCTTGTATCTGATTATACAGATTTAATATGAAAGGTAGAGACTTGCTATAGTTAGATTCTTTTATCTCCCTGCAAGGTATACAACATTCTCACTTCTTTTTTTAGGTCCTCTGAAGATGTAACATTTTCTTTGCATGAATTATAAAATAAATTGACATGCAAGCAGTAAGCAAGCATTTCACTACTTTATCGCTCTAACTGCCAAAGTGCTTTGGTGGCATCTTTCTGGTCAAGGCTGAACAGTTACTTGTTTCCTGTTTTTTGCTGAGGTTGTGGAGTGGAGTTCTTTTAATTATTAATGGGTGGCTGGGTTGAGTTCTCTCTCTCAGTTCAGGTATATTATTTAATTAAATAAACTTCATATTTATAATGATTGTTTTTAGCTTAATTATTGTTCAGCTTGCAGAGAAAAGAAAACAAATTAGACTACCATGACAACTTTCTGACAGTTATGTATTGCTCCTCATGGGGATGTCTACACATGCAGGCGTGTGTGTATGCAGCGGTTCAAATAGCAGTAGCACAAATTTGTGCTGGAGATTTGTACCTCAGCACATGCACTTGAACATGCACTTTGCTGTGGGGCAAATTGTGCCATTGGGGCAAACTGACCCTGCCCAGCTCCTCCTGGATCTGCACCCAGGGGAATCTGAAGGCTTCCTGTGGCACCTGTGCTGGCCCCAGCAGTATAAAAAGCTGCCTTGGTGAGCAGCTCAGGGCTACTTGCTCTCAGAGCTTCTAAGACCAAGCCAGTTGATATATGGAGACACTAGCCCCCTGTGCCCCTGGACTGCTGCAGCAGCCCTGACATAGAGCGGCCCCCGCACCCTCTACCAACTTCAGCAATCTGGCAGCAAGGGCTGCTGCCTGGGTGTGACCTGCTGCCACCTGTCTCAGCATCCTCCCTCATGGAACTGCAGCCCCAAGCCTGCATGCCTGCCAGACTTGGATGGGGACCACACGCCTGCCTGGGCTGTGGCAAGGGCACTGCAGCAGAGCTATCTGCACCTCTGGGCCAGCTGCCAGTTTGCTGGTCAGGCACACCATGCTGCCACAGGGCTGTGCCTGCAGGGGGCTATGAGTGCCCCAATGGACCAGCCAGCTGCTGCTGCCTGTGCGAGGGGGCTGTGTGCCTCAGGGTGTGTGTGTGGGGGGGGGGTGTGGCAGCCTCCCCTCAGACCTCTCCCACAAACTCCATCCACCAACCCACAAAC
>NW_005842664.1:803285-809140 GCF_000455745.1 Alligator sinensis | reverse complement strand
CCACACGGTCCTCCCACCCCCACATCCCTAATTACCTGGGAAAGTGACTGGGTCTGATCCACTGCTGCAGCCTTGCTCCACTCCTATTTGCTCCAGCACACTGGCAATAGGGACACGGGGCAGCCATAGAGATGTTCTGGTGGGTGCTAGAGCATCTCTACAGAGGACCCAGCCTCCAGTTGCTTACGCTGCCTTTTTCCACATGCTTTTTTTTTTTTTTATACCGGAATTTCGCAGTAACAAATTTAGAGTCCATGCTGCAAATATGCAGGGCGGGGAACATTTTTTCATTGCCAGTGTGCCTCTTGTGGCATCTCAAACTACTTTGAGATGCTGCAACAGGCACGGGCTTGCTCGTCTGGATGCAGCACATGTATCCCCAGTAGCTCAACAATGGTTAGAATTTTGTTGATTGTTTCTGAAATAGATGATTGAGTTAGGTACTCAGATAGTAGTCCTTTTTATCTACAAAGATAGATAATAAAATCTTGTTTATTTGAATGCTGTAGGAATCAAATAGGCAACAGGTTGTTCCTTCAAAATCCAATGCCTCTTTTTCAAGATAGCACTTAGTCCCCAAAAAATTTTAAAAATCCATTCAATAGAATTGTGTACTCCAAATTCATCATCTAAGTATCTTAGGATCAGATCCTATTTCATCTTGACACCTATATTTAAGTATCGCTATGTAAATCTCAGCCTGGGAAAGCAATCTGATGTGACATTCAGATACTAAGGATCCCTGTACCATCAATGGAGAATTAGGTTATGTCTATACTGTGACTCCTGCTGCTGCTGCACTGGGGTGCTGCCAAACATGTCCTGCCTTCCTCTTACTGCTTGCATTTGCCAAACCCAGAAATGAAGCAGGTGACCCCCACCACCGCTGTCAAGCACACTAAAGACAGAGAGGTCTGGAGACAGAGAACAGCAATTATGGAGCATCTTCAGTACATCATTTCTGGGATTGGCACCTATGTATAGAAGGAGATGAGTGCTCAGAAGACAGAGTTGGACAGTCACCTGAACAGTTGTTTAAAATGTTCCCACTAGAAATCAGGTGTCTCACTGGTTTTAGCAACCTTGCAATTCAAGACATTTGAATATCTGAATGCCACATGAAATATTTTTAGAACTCTTTCACTTCTATGTGGAGATTAGTAATGATACATTTAAAGGGAGAAAAAACATTGTTTACTGGAAAACTAAATGATTCAGTATTAATCCATTTAGAAATGGTCCCCAATTTATTACATTGCCACAGATGCATACAATATAACTTATTAGAATGAACACCTTTTAAAGCAAAGCATTTCACTGGATGTGTGGAAGAAGAAATTTAAGCTAGCAGATTTTGATCTGTTAATGTCTAGCCTGTTGTAATTCTAATTATAAAGAGGATTGAAAAGTAGTATTTTTAAAGTTCGTTTCAAGGGATACAAGTTAATTAAAGTGCAGGCCTTTTCCTGAGTACATTTTACCATCAGATCATTTTCCTGGCTTAGGAAAGGAGAGTGGTAGAAGGGAACGAGAATGGGTCAATTCAATATAGCCATATACTGCAATATCATGGTACAGCATTTAATATCTCATCTGATAATAAAGGGCCTATTTTTAGTAGCACCTATCAAATTACATTGTCTGGTAGGTACACACTGCAGTAATATCTTTTCCTTCTTGGTAGAGTATAAAACTGAGAGAGAACAATATCAGTTACATTTGCAGTAAGAGTTAAAAATACACTGTTTTCCATGCTTGTGGTAAACATATGGTTCCTAGGG
The DNA here is from genome assembly GCF_000455745.1 of Alligator sinensis. NCBI lineage: Eukaryota > Metazoa > Chordata > Crocodylia > Alligatoridae > Alligator > Alligator sinensis. The sequence goes on along the minus strand of NW_005842664.1, from coordinate 807,359 downwards.
ACCTTTCATTGTAGCATTTTGATATCAAAGATAACTGCATATTGATATAGATCCTCCAGCAGAATAATGTTTTTCTGGTTTCATAACGTGCTTTGGGACAGTATAAAACCATTGTTATCTAATGGCTAGAGCTGGAAATGGGAAATGTAGATTTCTGAAATTTATTTTAATGTCTAGCAATGACTTGCTATGCAACCCTGAGCAACCACCAGCTCTCTGTGGTCTGGATCTCAGTTTATCCACCTGTCAAACAGGGATATTACTTACTACCTCAAAGGCACTGTGAGGCTTAATTAATGCATGTAAAGAGCTCTGAGAGCTTCAGATGAAAGTTCATGTGCAGAAGTACAACACACTACTTATTGTAGGGCAGATGTTTAGGAACACAGGAATATAATGAAAGAAGGCATTGCTATCATGGAGCAGGAGGAATTGCCATTGTGGAGCAGATCAGGGGTCTATCTAGTCCAGTATTCAGTTACAGTGGCTTCAGAAGAAATCCCGAAGTAGTCAGTTAGGAGATAACCTGTCCCTCAAAATGAAAACTTCCCACTAAAGCCACCGCAGACTTTTTTTTAAATGTGTTTCTATGAAATATTCTTTTTAGCCAGAGCTACAATGAGTAGTTTCTGTGTCTTGGGTAACAGCAGCAACTGGGCCAGCAGTGGAGGTTCTGGTGGCCAGGATAGCAGTGGCTACCAATCTTGCACCTCTTTTAAATCAGCATCTGGGACTGGTACTCTGTTGCTGATCCCTAGTTAGGTTACTGTTTTACAAAGTATTGCCCCATGCCATCCCTCTCTGATCCACTTGTATGCCTATATTTTCTCCCTGCTGCATGGATTTGAGCTCATTTTCCAAAGAGCCATTTTTCAGTGAGCCATTGTAAGGATTGTAAAGGCTCTTTGGAAAATGGGGGGGGGGGGGGGGGGGGGGAGGGAAAGAAGGGCCAGAGCCACCCCCTCTCTCCCCCACCGTCCAATCTTTATATTGTACAAAGCTTGCCCTCTCTTTCTGGTGCATGCATATAGCGTGTAAGTTAGTGTTTTGCTGAAGTGGTAGCTATATATATAATAGCTCCTGAATTGGAAGCAGTGTAGTCATATTAGTACCACATTGCATACAAGCTCATAAGCTTCACAGTACAGGTAACTAGCTGGGGTGCTGTACTTCAATAATGGGGTTAGATTGCTTCTGCCTCTGGTAGTAGCACATACAGACTGAGTGCAGCATGTCCAAGCATGGCACTACCTTTCACTAGCTTAGATATATCCAGTGTCTACCTTTACAAGAAGCTAGCCTGAACACGCAGAACATTAACATCCTTTCAAGGTCCACTTGGTTTAGAGCAGAGAGCAAGAGGAGCTAGTTACCAGTACTTGTGCAGACCCTGGAAATGTGTGTAGACATAAACTAAGATTAGGAAAATGAGAGAAAATGACAAATAAGATCCATATCCAAAACTTGAGTTGGAAATGAAATTGGGTAATGGTAAGGATATTCTAAGCACATGCACTTGTTCATTAAGTTTCCTCCACTATGCCACTCATTTGACATGAAAACAGAACAACAGAAAAACAAGAGGATTCTCTCCTCAGATACAGAGGTTCAATTGCCATGTATTTAATAAAAGCTGCAGTTGTATATTTGAGGGCAGCATTGCTTCCAGAGTGTTACCAAACCAGCAGAAACCCTGAAGTAATAGAATCTCAAGGGACACTTTGTTCTTAAATTTCCAGAGAAACTTCAAGCATTACATTCCAGATAACTTAGACGAACTCCAGGATAAGCTTATTCATAATTTGTTTTCCTTTTTGTATATGCATAGACACAAAATGAACCATAAAGACTTAAGCAATGTCAAGATTCTGCAAGACTGAACTTAAATTTATCAAGACAAACACTCAAGCTCAGCCCCTGAATTAGAAACTAAAAAATTATATGCGGCCACCAACTGTGACCAACTGTCCCAATTGTCTGAAAGTATGGAGCAGTGTGTATTTGTAGTTGCTTCAAAAGGGGAGGAGAAGCTGCTTCTCCAGACTTCAGGGCAGCTGTCACACTGTAACTGTTATACCTGCATGAACTTGTAGCAACACAAGTGAGCTAACTACTACCAGCTGGAATTATAACCTTAGATGAAGCAGGGTTAAAGGCAGTGTAATTTTTGCTACATGTGTATCACTACAGAATCATTCAGACCTAACAGTTGGGTTGTAACAGCCTATATCTGTATCCTTTGCTAGCAGTACAATGATGTCTAACTATACCAATAGTATAGGTAGGGTGGGGCAAGTGGAGCACCCACCATGATTTAGAGGGGGTGCCAAAATCATCTCCCTATGCTGGGAGCCTTTGCTGTGGCAGGTGCAGCCCCATGGTGCCAAGCTAGATACTGGCTGCACCATCCCCATGGCATAGGCTCCTCAGGGGCTGTCCCTGGTGACTTGTTCTCTCCCCTACCCCAGATATTTTCCTAGGTGCAGAATTATGCCTCCTGTGGCAAAAATCCTAGTGAGGGGCATCATTCTGTTCAACCCCTCTTCCCCATAAACTACAGGATGAAGAGCTGCCCAGTTCCATTGGCTGTGTGGCACAGGGCTGTGACTGCTGTACCAAGGCTTCTGAGGGAATTAGGCATTCTGGTACCCCCTGATGAGCCTGCTCCTAAACTGCAGCAGGTTGAGCACTTGCTACCCCAACCAAAATACAGTAATGGAGGGAGAACATTTACTAACTTAATTTTACTTCAAACTAACATTTACTAACTTCACTGTGCAACCTAAATAATGTCCTTTTCATATAGTCTTTTTTTAATATTGCTGGATACAATAATATAAAACAGCTAGGTTTTGGGAACAGAACAGCTATTTTTTACAGGGCAACAAGAAGAATACCTTGACAAATGGGCATAGAGATCTGAAAATATCTTAAACAAAGAATAAGCAAAAGAGAGTGACTCCAGTCTAAAAGGGTACGTTATAGCTAGTATTTGTGGCCACCATAATTGTAAGCCTATTCACTAGAACTAGAAATGATATCTTAATTATAAAGGTTGTTGGGAAAGAAGGTTGAAATTATTTCAGAGTTATTTTACTGTAGGTTTTTTTAAAATTTCAGAAAACTCTCTTTTCTAATTTTCTGGGTTAATTTATTGTCCCAATGATGGGCTGAAAATGGGATTTTGAAAAAACTGCAGCCTGCAGCAAAGTTATTTCCCTAAATGCTTTATATTTGCAAAAGAGAATACTTACTGATAATTTCCTCATGAAAAACAAATACTTTAGTGCTCTCATATTTTTAGTGGGATGATGTTTCAAAAGTATGTTTTGATTTTTTAAAGGCCCTGTTCAAATCAAAGCAAACATTGATTCCCAGGATTTCAGGCTGCACCAATCTTAATCTTAATTTATAAGCAAAATTTCCACCACATTGGGTGTGTCTACAAGAGATGCTTTACTGAGAAGTAAAGCATCATCGTGTAACCGTGCGCAGCAGCTACTGCTCAGTAAATTAGTCTACCACGCAGTTATCTAGTACCTGTAAATACAGTTACTAGATTATCCGTGCAGTAGTTACTGTGCAGTAGAGCTCATATAGATGCTGATCAGGAGCATCAAAGTGCAGGTGTACTCTGAAAAGGAGCCCTAAAACTGGATAGGAACTTATATTTATCTTCTCTCAAGGTCCTTCACATCACCCAAGTAAAAAACTGCCTTTCTGAAGATGGCTGTCCCACCATCTCAACTTGCTCTTTCTCAATCATAAATCCAAGCCAAATTCTGCTATCTTTGACACTGGAAACAATAGGAGTGCACACACTTCTAGGCAAGTATGAGGGGGCATGTGCCCCCCAGATCTGTGCACAGGGCAAGGGTCGGCTGCCACTGTGGACTTTGCCCCAGATGCCAAAGTTTGTTGCTATGGTACTGAATGTAAACTGACCATTCTAATAATATAAAAGCCTTAATCTGTCTGTCACATGGCACTAAGGTGCCTGCTCCTTTAAGGGCTGAAACTGCTAGGGAGAGAGCCCTAACAGTCAGTCTGGAACCCCTCAGCTGCAAGTTACCA
>NW_005842664.1:802613-803275 GCF_000455745.1 Alligator sinensis | reverse complement strand
TTAGCCCGCACTTGCAGGTGGTCAGTTGACAGGAAGAGGCAGGGCCTGGGGCATATGTAAACCCAAGGGCTGAGAGCAGAGGGTCAGTTCTCTGCCAGCAGCTAACAGGGAAGGAGCTCTCCTAGACAGAGCCTAAGTGAAGAGACCTGACGGCCCATCTCCTTCTTCGGGTAAGGTTAAGGGATTTCAGGAGCTCACCAGACCCTGGCCTTCCAAATATCCACATCTGTACCCCATACAAAAATAAAGAACATTATCCATCAATAATAATATGGCTTAAACTCTGGGAAGAGCTTGGTCTGGTCAACTGATCTACAATGAAATGTGGCTATATTACAATTGCATATTATCAATAGATTAATCTAATCAGCCTCTTCCTTCTGAACGTATAGATATCTCAAATGAGATGGGAATCAAAGAAGATGGTAAAAAAAGAACGGAGAATGACAGTTGAAGCCTTAAAACTAATGAGCAACACTCTCGGAGAACTCAATGAGCTTAGCTAAGGGCTCTGAAAAGCTGAATACAAAAATTTATATAACTAAGGAGAGATAAGGTTGTCTACTGAAAAGTGCTTCTCCCTCCTACATTCACTTGACATTTATAACATGAAAAGTAATTGAAACCACACTCAGGGGCAGTTTAGTTAATTCCAGGCATAG
>NW_005842664.1:791173-802582 GCF_000455745.1 Alligator sinensis | reverse complement strand
CAGCAGGAGGTAACAACACTAAATTGGACAGGAACAAACCTGACCACTTCGTTTTTTTCCTCACCTAAGGACTTTTCTTGTTTGAGAAGGAAAAAGGCCTACAGGATACTTTGAGCAATTTAGGATTAATTCTCATTTGCCCATACACAACTTTTTGTTTGTTTTTTTTAAGTAACAAGTCCATTAAAAATATCCAGATAAAGATTAGCTTATTATCTGTCTGAGACACTGATTTATGTATCTTGATTTATGTATTATTCAGGGACTGTAATAATAAAAAATCCTAACAACTAGTTTTAAAAAATCTCATAGTAATTATTTTTTATTACAAAGGAAGTGGTCCTGATACAGAATATTAAATCTTTTTCCTCCAACAAAAAACACACTTTGAATCCATATATCACACATACCATTTTGATTATAGGCCTGATTCTAGCATCTAGATATAACCTAGTTATATCCTAAAATGGTAAAATATAAACAGACATCATCTTATGAGATTTCAGCTATATATTCATATCAGCAATATCAAGTGTTGGAAAATTTCTATTGCTTCAGGCCCCAGATCCAGTGAGTCTTTGGTATCAAACTTGAGTTTGTGTAAACCTTTGCTTACTTACAAATTTATCCAATGGCATTTATACCCATACGGTATATACAGACATTACATTTATCTTGATCTGGCTAGAATAAGGTCTATCTAAGTGCCCATTGGTGCAGATGCTTGGGGGTTTTAAATCAGGCTGAAAATGGTGGGCCCAATCTAAGTTAGTTCACCTGAGTAGGTGAACTAACTTAGATCAGGAACTGGTTAATCCTCTCGGCAGGCTCAAGAGGCTAGTTGAAGAGGCCCTCTGCAACCAGCAACTAGAAGATTTGGGAGTCCAGGAAAGGTGATGCTTCCCTAAGGAGGCAATTCTCACAGCTCAAAAACAGGCCATCCCCATGCAGACAAAAAGTGGGAAAGGAGCCAAGAGACCTGCTTGGTTCAACAATGATATTAGGGAGCCATTGAAAAAGAAAGAAGAAGCATATAATCAGTGGATGAACAGATCAGCTACCAGAGAAAAATACATCTATATTGCCAGGGCCTGCAGATATGAGAGAGACAAAGCTAAGGCAGGCATGGAGATTAAGCTGGTAACCAGCATAAAAGACAACAAAAAGTCCTTCTACAGATACATAGGGAGCAAGAAAAAATTGAGATCCACTGGGAACCCCTACTGAATGCTCAGGGGCAGCCCACAGTCAACGCCCATGAATAGGCAGAACTCCTAAATACATATTTCATGTTAGTATTCCCAAAACCAAATGGGAGTTATTCACCTCACCAGAGGCCGAGGGAACATGGGGAAGACAACAGATTACATTAAATGAGTTTCAAACAGGTGAGGGATCTCCTACAACATCTGGATGCTTTCAAGTTTGCTGAGTCAGACAACTTGCACCCAAGAATCCTGAAAGAACTGGCAGCACCACTGGCCAAGCTGTTTGAAGAATCATGGAACTCAGGAGTGGTCCCAGATAACTGGAAGAGGTCCAATGTGGTGCCCGTTTTAAGAAAGGTAAGAGGGATGACCCAGCAAACTGCAGATTGGTCAGCCTGACTTCAGTCCTGGGTAAAATCTTTGAAAAATGTGTTAAGGAGGCCATCAGTCACAAGCTGGAAACTGAAAGAGTATTGCAAAGCAACCATTATTGCTTTGTCAAGGGTAGATCATGCCTGACTAACCTAGTGTCCTTCTACAACCAGGTAACCAGCCAGCTGGATGAGGGACATGAGGTTGATGTCATGTACTTAGATTTCAGTAAAGCCTTTGACTCTGTTTCCCATGAGATCTTCTCAGTCAAACCGGAGGGCACTGAGCTGGACCTGTCTGCAGTGAGGTGGGTGGACAACTAAGCTTAGAGGCCACTCCCAGAGAGTTGTAACTGATGGGATGGCTTCATCCTGCAGGCCCATCTCCCATGGTGTCCCCCAGGGATCAGTGCTGGGACCCGTGCTCTTTAATATATTTATTAACGATTTGGATGACGGGGTGAACAGCTCAGTGATTAAGTTCATAGACGATACCAAGATGTGGGGAAACTCAGGCACACCAGAGGATGGGGCAAAGATTCAGGATGACCTTGACAGACTGGATTCATGGGCAGAACAAAATCATTAAGGTTTAACAAGAAGTTCAGGCGTGTCTCCACCTGGGTAGGAAGAACCTTCACCATAACTACATGAGGGGTGGTAGTCCATTGGCTGGCACCTGAACACCACCTGAATGAGACCTGGGGGTCATGATCAACTGGAAGATGAATATGAGCCAACAGTGCAATGAGGTTGCCAGAAAGGCAAATATAGCTCTGGCATGCATCAGCCAATGTGTGGCCAACAGATCCAGGGAGGTGCTCTTCCCTTTCTATTTGGTGTTGGTGAGGCCTCAGTTGGAGTACTGTGTCCAGTTCTGGGCACTGCACTTCAAGAAGGATGGATAAGCTTGAGAGGGTACAAAGAAGGGCTACCTGTATTGTCCAGGGCATGGAGGGTAGGCCCTATAAGGAGAGACACTGGGAGTTCAGTCTGAGTAAGAGAAGGTTGGGAGGTAACTTGATAAACGCCTACAAGTATGTCAGGGGTGAGTATCAAGAACTAGGGGGAACAACTCTTCAGGAAGGCACCTCAAGGGAGAACTAGGACCAATGGGCATAAACTAATAGAGGGTAAATTCAGGCTGGACATAAAAAAAAACACGTTTTCTCTGTAAGGGTTGCCAGAATTTGGAACACACTCCCAGCAGAGGTGGTGCAGTCACCCTCTTTGGAGGTGTTCAAGAAGAGTCTGGACAGGCACCTTGTCGAGCTTGTCTAAACCCAATAACTTCCTGCCCACAGCAGAGGACCAGACTTGATGATCTTACAGGTCCCTTCTGGTTCTATGGTTCTATGATTTTAACCCAATCCAGCAAATATCTGCCTGTGTTTGGAGTGTAGTCCCAAGGCTGGGAAAGCCCAATTACTTTCTCCAGCCATGGGAATCCACTCTTTCTATCCTCCCCAACCCTGACCAACTCAGTTTTAGGCCTCTGACACCTGGAGGAACAAGCCCTGGCCTGCAGATCCACTAGCTACCCCTTGCCCCCTTTGTTCTCACCCGCTGTTATTCCCACCCTGGGTTAGTTGCACTGAGTTCCCTATGTGGCTCCTGGCACTGAAGAACACCTGTACATGCTGCTCCCAGTCTATGATCACATGGTTTAAAGCTGTATGATAACAGACCAGGTGTGACAAACTTCTGTATGTACCCTAGTGTCTGAGGACCTCACAAGGAATTAAGCCTCATAACATTAAAAAGATGAAAAGGTAATGTCACTACCAATTCACAGGTAAGGAAATCAAATCCAAAGAAGTAGGTAAATTTGCCTGGTACAAACAGAGTACCATCCAAGAGTTGTGAAGAAAATACTTCTTTTTGTTCTCCTTTTACCTATGTGCAAATGTAAAGCCTCACCTTAAATTGGTATTTATATACCTCTTTCTCAGCTTACTTACAGATTTTTTTAAATCTCATATACATAAATCACTGTTGGCTACTTTACAAGTGGGAAGAAGATATGTTTCACATGCAACTTTACACAAAATTATCGTGTTTCAGTTTGTATTACTGCCTTTCTTTCTGTTGATTTTTTTATCATTTCCTTTTTCATGACATTTGTATTGATTTCCTTTTTTCTCTCTTCTTGTGTTCCCACAACGAACCATTTTTCCTATTGCCTATAAAGTACATAATGCTCATTTGTGTTAATGGGTTTATAGTCTTCTGGTTTTAACTTTTATATTCTTAGATATCAGTGTAATCCAGATGTATGGTTTACAAGGCTTGAGAACAATATAGAAAAAAGACCCTCTATTTATCCCAAACTCCAGTCATAAATCTCTATTTGTGATATCATAAGCCTTTCTACAGTAACAAACTGTGATATCAGAAATAGAAGTAATATTGTTTGCCTATGAAAGCTTGGAATAAGCTCTAGCTTCAAAGGAGCATTTACTTTGACTTGGACAGTTTAAGGAACTGTTACTTTTCCTGTGATAACTTGTTTGACTAACACCAATATAAGCAGGAAAAGCAAAGTGATTTCCATTGACTTGGAGGTGGGAGAGAGGAAATTTTATCTAACATTTACAACATTGTATATTTGTGACCAGCTGCGTTATTTAAAACTATAAATAATCAAAAAATTGGCATGATTAGTGCAGTTTGCCCAGTGTTGTTCAATTATACAAGCATTGGATATGCATCAAGTTTATTGCTTTGTGTAAATCTTTATTAAAACACTATAAAAGGTTTATGCTTTTGTAACAATATGCAAATGGATGCATTTAGTTTGCTTTACAGCATACATAAAAATAAAAACCCCAATGGATAGGTAGTCAGCAACAAATATAGGTATTCTAGCAGTTTTACTATTAGCTCCTGAATAACTAGTGGACTTGCAAGTGTTTGGGCATATAGCATATAGTTGCAAAGTGTTGTTAGTAGATATTTTATCTTCAACAACAGATGAAGATAAAATATTGCCTTGGAGGAAAGCTTAAGTTGTGCCTCTGTATTCCCCATGCTGTACTTAATTTCAAAATAATCTAGCAGTGTCATGGGGACTCTTTTCTACTGTCATAAGACTAGGGTCGATAAAAAACTAGGAACTGAGATGAACAAGCCCAAAACCAGCACCCAAAAAAGTATCATTTAGCAGCTGACTAATTCCTATTATCTCTCCTTATTTAACTTTAAAGTTCTCTAAATGCCTCGAGTTCAGCTTCTACCACTGCACAGAATTGTCCCAGTCAAAACAACCTGGGACTTGATCCTATTCCTCCTATTGGGCACTTAAGATGACTTGGTTTGGTTATCCTAGTCTATCCTGTTTTTGTCTCTGAAAATCCATTAATGAATCTACTTTTATAACAAGGAAAAAGAATAAGTAGAGCAGAAGAAGATGGAGGAGAAGGTGGCCATGAAGAAGACTGGCCACAAACACCCTCTGAGAGCTACCTGGAAGATGGTAGTCTCCAGATCCAGAGCATGCAGAGCTAGGGCTACTCCTTCCCTGACACTGCATAACAGGTGCACTCCCTTCATCATGCAAGAGGAGACTCTGACAGAGATACCAGAGGAGGAGGTAAATACTCAGGAGGTAAGTACTCCCACCCCTAGGAGGGGATGCCGGGTGATGTGGGGGGACTCTCCTGAGGGGCACGGAGGAACCTATCTGCCATCTGGCCCTAGAGGTCAGCTGCCTTCCTGGGGCCTGTATCCAGGACATTGCAGAGAGGATCCCCAGTCTTGTCCATCCCTCTGACTACTACCCCGTGCTCTTAATCCATGTGGGCACGAACAACATGGCAGGAGTAATCATGTGCCCCCTTACCTGACTGGAGGCGGAGGTGGATGCAGCAGCAGAGCCAGCAGCGGGGGCAGCAACAGCTGATTTCCCAAAGGTAAGTGGGGCAGAGGGAGCTGGCACAGCTGAGCTGGACCTGGAGGGGAAGCCCCCCAGAACCCTTTTAGTTGAGCCGGTAGGGAGCCATGCTCCCAAGCTGCGTCGCGCGAGCAGAGCACACCGGCAGGCTAGCAGGAAGGGCCAGGATGGAGATTCCAGCAAGGGTAGGGTGAAGGCACTACACAAAAATATAAATAAAAAGCAATTTATAAAATGGTGTCAACGCGGAGTGCTACTAGGGCCCCTGCCCGGGGGGCGCTGCCTACCCGGGGCTTGTCTGAGGCCTCCACCCAGACAGAGCCCATGGGGGAGCTGGCATCTCCCTTCCCCCCTCAGCCTGTGAGGGATGCCCAGCAGGGCCAGGACGGGCAGGGATTGGGAGCCCCTAACATGTCCTGCAGGTGCTCATCTTAGGGCCCTGGAGGCACGAGGTGAGGGAGCTCCAGGAGGAGGTTAGCAGGCTGAGGGGAATCAGGGAGGTCCTGGAGTGCTGAGGGAATTAGCAGAGGTCATTGCGGGACCCCTGACACGACTTTATGAGCACTCACGGTGCTCTGGCGTGGTGCCAGAGGACAGGAAACGGGCCAATGTGGTTCCCATTTTCAAAAAAGGAAGGAAGGAGGACCCAGGAGCTATAGGCCAGTCCATCTTACATCGATCCTGGGTAAGCTTTTTGAGAGAATTATCCTGGTGTATGTCCGCAAGGGGCCAGCAGGGGAGATTATGCTTAGGGGCAATCAACACGGGTTCATTAGAGGCAGGTCCTGTCAGACCAACCTGGTGGCCTTCTATGACCAGGTCACAAAATCCTTAGACGCAGGGGTAGCAGTGGACGTAGTCTTTCTGGACTTTAGGAAGGCCTTGGACACTGTCTCTCACCCCATCCTCACTAAAAAAAACTAGGAGACTGTGCTGTCGACACCTACACAGTCAAATGGGTCACTAGTTGGCTGGATGGCTGCACCTAGAAAGTGGTGATGGATGGATCTTATTTGACCTGGAGGGATGTGGGCAGTGGGGTTCTGCAGAGTTTGGGCCCACACTGTTCAGCATCTTCATCAGCGACTTGGATGAGGGGGTAAAAAGCACCCTGTTCAAATTCGTGGATGACATTAAGATGTGAGGAGAAGCGGGCATGCTAGAAGGGAGGAATAGGCTGCAATCAGACCTGGACAGGTTACAGGGGTGGGCGGATGAGAAGAGGATGGGTTTCAACACTGACAAGTGCAAGGTATTGCACCTGGGGAGGAAGAACCAGCAGCATACCTACAGGCTGGGGAACTCCGTTCTCATCAGGGCAGAGGCAGAAAAGGATCTCGGAGTCATTATTGATGCCAAAATGAACATGGGCCACCAATGTGGGGATGCGGTCAGGAAGGCCAACCGCACCTTGTCGTGTATCCACAGATGCATCTCAAGCAGGTCCAAGGAGGTGATCCTCCCCCTCTATGCGACACTGGTCAGGCCATAGTTGGAGTACTGTGTCCAGTTCTGGGTGCCACACTTCAGGAGGGATGTGGACAACATGGAGAGGGTCCAGAGGAAGGCCACTTGCATGATCAGGGGTCAGCAGGGCAGGCCCTACAAGGAGAGGCTAATGGACCTGAACCTGTTCAGCCTCCACAAGAGAAGGCTGAGGGGGGACCTAGTGGCCACTTACAAACTAGTCAGAGGGGACCAGCAGGCATTGGGGGAGTCCCTGTTCCCCTGAGCACTCCCAGGAGTGACAAGAAATAATGGTCACAAGCTGGCAGATGGTAGATTCAGGCTAGATATCAGGAGGCGCTACTTCACTGTCAGGGCAGCTAGGATCTGGAACCAACTTCCAAGAGAAGTGGTGCTGGCTCCTATAGTGGGGGTCTTTAAAAGGAGGCTGGATGAACACCTTGCTGGGGTCGTTTGTCCTCAGTACTCTTTCCTGCCATGGCAGGGGGTAGGACTTGATGATCTGGTAGGATCCCTTCTGACCCTACCAACTATGAAATCCGGACCGGGTCATGAGTGACTACTGAGCTCTGTGGGCTGGGCTTAAGGGACTGAGGGCTCAAGTAGGTTTTTCTTCTGTGCTCCCTGTTGCAGGCCATGGACCCAAGAAGGAAGGCTACATGCAAGAAGTAAATAGACGTCTCAGACAGTGGTGCTACCATAAGGGCTTCAGTTTTTTGGACCACAGCTCTAACTTCAGGGAGAGAGGACTCCTGGGATGAGACAGCATCCACCTCACATGGAGAGGTAAGTCACTGTTCTCAGCCAGGATGGTGATCTATTAGACAGGGCTTTAAACTGACTTTGCTGGGGGATGGGGAAACTCCAAGTGTAGCATGCCTGGGGACTGGCATGCAGGAAAGCTCTGACATGGAGGACAGTAAGATAGCTGTTTTTGAAAATGCTAATGGAACACTTCTCCCGCAGGTCTCAGTAAATTGAGGGTGTCAGTTGGGGGCCTCAGATGCCTGTACACCAATGCCAGAAGCATGGGGAACAAGCAGGAGGAGCTAGCCCCTCTGCTCTCTAGTAGGCAATATGACCTGGTAAGGATAATAAAGACCTGGTGGGACTCCTTGTATAGCTGTAGAGGGATACACCCTGCACAGAAGGGACCAAGCAGGGAGAAAAGGTGGAGGGGTAGCTGTCTATGTGAGAGAGCAGTACACCTCTCTGGAGGCTGACATTGGCTCCAAAGATAAGCAGCTTGAAACCCTCTGGGTCAAGCTTTGGGAGTGGGAGTGGGGAGGGAGCAAGGTGAGAGAGGCCTAACTGCAGGCATTTACTACAGGCCACTGAACCAAGGGGAGGAGCTTGATTTAGAGTTCTCTCAAGAACTGACAGAGACTGCATGTGCAAGGGACTTGGTTGTCATGGGAGACTTTGATTACCCGGACATAGATTGGGAGGAACATTCGGCTAAGTCAGATCAGTCATGTAGCCTCTTAACTGTAATCAAGTAGCTCTTTCTGACCCAGGAAGTGCAAGGGCTAACTAGAGGTACCACTCTCCTAGACTTCATCTTGGCCAGAGGAGATGATCCTCATGTATGGCTTGAATACTGAGGGTAGCCTGGGTGAGAGTGACCAGGTTCACTGGCTGCCACAAGGTTGACAAATCAACTAGCAGGATTGAAGTCCTGGACTTCAAAAATGCTGACTTCAACAGGTTCAGGGCATTAGTAGGGGAAACGATACAGGACCAGGGATGGAAGGCAAATGGGGTGAACAAATAGTGGTCATTGCTCAAGGACATGTTCCTCAAAGCACAAAAGAAAACTGTTCCCATGAAGAGGAAAGGTAGCAGAAGGGCTGGCAAGCCCTCTGGGCTTGCTAGACTTCCAGAGGGCCAACTTTCATGAGATCAGGAGATTGGTTAGGGTGGGACTGAGGGGTAATCACATCTGTGAGATGGGAATCCAAGATGGGAGTTCCTCAAGGGACTGATCCTACAGGCACAGAGGGACACCATCCTAGTACATGCAAAGGGAGGCAAAAGAGCCAAAAACCCTCCTTGGCTGAGCAGGGAAGTCCAGGAGGGCCTTCAGAGGAAAAAATGGCCTACAGGCTGTGGAAGCGGGAGGCAGCCACCAAGGAGGCTTGCACCTGCAGGGAAGCAATGAGGAAGGCCAAAGCAGATACAGAACTCAAGTTGGTTGACAAAGATTAAGGACAACAAAAATTCCTTCTTTAAGTACATAGGGAGCAGGAAGAAGGCACAGGGTAACATAGGGCCGCTACAGAATGGACTAGGGCAACTCATAACTGATAGGATGAAGAACGCGGAGCTCTTCAATAATTTCTTTGCTTCTGTTTTCCTGGACACACATACAAATACACCTCCCAATGAGTCTTCAATCTGGAGTGAGATGGAAGGGCTGGACATATTTAAATTGGCAGGCCCCAATTATCTTCACCCGAGGGCACTAAAGGAATTGGCTGATGACATAGCAGAACTACTGGTGCAACTGTTTGAGCTCTCTTGGCACTTGAGACAGTCCCAGAGGACTGGAAAAGGGCCAATGTCGTCCCTATCTTCAAGGAGAGGAGGAAGGAGCCTCACCTCTATTCTTGGCAAAACCTTAGAAAAAATCCATAAAGGATCACATTTGCAGGGGTCCAGAGAGTAAAACAATGTTAAGGGACAACTAGCATGGGTTTGTAGCAGGCAGATGCTGCCTGATTAACCTGGTCTCTTTTTATGACCAGGTCACAAAGTGCTTAGATGCAGGAGTGGAAGTAGATATTATTTACCTGGATATTAAAAAGGCTTTTGACACAGTGTCACACCCAATTCTTATGAGCAAACTGAGTAGCTGTGATGTGGATTTTTTCACAGCAAGGTGGATGAAAAACTGGGTTATGGGACACACCAAGAGAGTGGTGATGGTGGATGGGTCATTTTCCCCTGGAGAGATGTGGGCAGTGGTGTCCTTCCCCAAGGCTCTGTCCTTGGACCAGTGCTGTTTAATATCTTCATCCGTGATCTGGATGAAGTGATTGAAAGCACCTTGTCCAAATTCACAGATGACACTAAACTATAGGGTACAGTACACACATTGGGGGGCAGGGAATGAATCCAGGCAGATCTGGACAGACTGGGGAAGTGGGCAGATCAGAACAGGATACAATTTAACAAGGACAAATACAAGGTGCTTCACCTGGGGAGAAAGAATCTCCAACACACCTATAGACTGGGGGTACCATTCTGAGCACCACAACAGTGGAAAGATATCTGAGAGTCCTGGTTGACACAAAAATGAACACAAGTCACCAGTGTCATGAGGTAATAAGCAAGGCTAACCATACTCTTTCTTGCATAGCAGATGCATCATGAGCAGGTCGAGGGAAGTAATCCTTCCCCTCTATGTGGCATTGGTGAGGCCACAAATGGAGTACTGCATCCAGTCTTGGATGCCATACTTCAAGAGGTATGTGGATAACCTTGAGAGGGTTCAGAGGAGGGCTACTCGTATGGTTGAGGGCCTGCAGGTAAGACCCTATGAAGACAGACTGAGGGACCTGAATCTCTTCAGTCTCCACAAGAGAAGGCTGAGAGGCAATCTTGTGAGTTGGGGGGGGGGGGGGGGGGAGCAGGGAATAGGGGATACTCTGTTTACCAGGATGCCCCTCGGGGTTACCAGAAATAATGTCCACAAACTGAAGGAGAATAGATTTAGATTGGACATAAGGAAGACATTCTTTATGGTAAGGGTTGCCAAAATATGGAATGGGCTTCCAAGGGAAGTGGTGCTTTCCCTTACCTTGGAGGTATTCAAGAGGAGATTAGAGAGGCATCTGGCTAGGGTTACTTAACCCAAGCGCTCTTTCCTGCCTGAAGCAGGGGGTTGGGCCCGATGATCTACCAGATCCCTTCTGACTTTAGAAATCTATGAAGCCCTCCTGGCTCAATAGGGACATCTCAGTACTCTTGAAAAAGAAAAAAGAGGCATATACACAGTAGAAGCTAGGGACAGTGCTCAAGGAGGACTATAAAACAGTGGTCTATGCTTGTAGGGGAATGATTAGAAAGCTAAAGTGGTGACCAAGTTTAAGTTAGCCGAGGGAATCAAGGGCAATAAGAAGTCCTTCTTTAGGTATGTAGGAAGCAGAAGTAAAACAAATAGAAGTGTGGGGTCCCTGCTTAATACCTCAGGACAGCTGGTAATGGACACTCAGTGTCATAGTTGAGCCACTGGCACAGCTGTTTGAGCACTCATGGTGCTGTAGCCAGGTCCCTGAGGACTGGAGAAGGGCCAATGTGGTGCCCATTTTCAAGAAAGGGAGAAGGGATGAGCCAGGTAACTTTAGACCAGTCAGTCTTACCTCTATTCCTGGGAAAATGCTAGAGAAAATAATCAAAGAACACATTTGTGAAGGCCCAGCAGGGGAAACGATGCTGAGGGGAAACCAGCACGGGTTTGTCACAGGTA
>NW_005842664.1:790631-791109 GCF_000455745.1 Alligator sinensis | reverse complement strand
AGGCTGATGTCATCTTCCTGGACTTTAGGAAGGCCTTCAACACAGTCTCACACCCTATCCTCAATGGGAAGGTAGCAGACTGTGGAGTGGACACCTACAAGGTCAGGTGGGTGGCCAGCTGGCTTAGGGACCGCACCCAGAGAGTGGTAGTGTATGGTTCCTTCTCGGCCTGGAGGGAGGTGGGCAGTGGGGTCCCGCAGGGTTCGGTCCTCAGGCCGATATTATTCAATATTTTCATCAGCGATTTGGAAGAGGCCATGGAGAGCACCCTCTCCAAGTTTGCTGATGATACCAAATTATGGGGCAAAGTTAGTACACCGGAGGGCAGAGAGCCTATTCAGGCTGACCTGGACAGGTTAGATCAATGGTCAGAGAAAAATAGGATGCAATTTAATAAATATAAATGTAAGGTACTCCACCTGGGAAGGAGGAACCCCCAACATACCTATAGGTTGGGGAGTGTCCTTCTCAGCAGCTC
>NW_005842664.1:781566-790523 GCF_000455745.1 Alligator sinensis | reverse complement strand
CAAAGGAGGTGATGCTCCCCCTCTATGCGGCACTGGTCAGGCCGCAGTTGGAGTACTGTGTCCAGTTTTGGGTGCAACACTTCAAGAGGGACGCAGGGAATCTTGAGAGGGTCCAGAGGAGGGCCACTTGCATGATTAGTGGCCTTCGGGAAAGACCCTATGGGGGGAGGTTGAGAGAGCTGAATCTCTTCAGCCTTCACAAGAGACGGCTGAGGGGAGATCTTGTGGCCGCCTATAAACTGAGGGGAGGTCAAAGGGGAATAGGTGACATGCTGTTTACTAGGGCGCCCCAGGGAGTGACTAGGAATAACGGGTTTACTTGAGAATAACTACTTGAGAGTGGATTTAGGTTAGATATTAGGAAGACATTTTTCACAGTAAGGGTGGCCAAGATCTGGCATGGGCTTCCAAGAGAAGTGGTACTATCACCTAGCTTGGATGTCTTCAAGAGGAGGCTAGATAGTCACCTGGCTGGGGTCATCTGACCTCTGTCCTCTTTCCTGCCAGAGGCAGGGGGTCAGGCACAATAATCCATTGTGGTCCCTTCCGTCTCTACAATCTATGAATCTATGAAAAAACTGAACTCCTGAATTCCCACTTTGCTTCAATATTTCACTGGGGAAAGACAAGCGAGATAAGGATCACAGCGAGCATGGTGGGAATGACAGACTTCCCACTGTGGGTGTAAGCTGGTGCAAAACCAACTACAAAATCTAGACATTTTTAAGTCAGCAGGACTAGATGGACTTCACCTGAGAGTGCTGATGGAGCACCTGAGAATTGGAAGAGGGCCAGCATTGTGCCCATCTTCAACAAGGGGAAGAGGGAGGGCCCGGGCAACTATAGGCCAATTAGGCAAACCTCCATCCCAGGGAAAATCCTGGAAAAACTCATTAAAAATCTATGTGCGTTGAGGGTAAGATTCTGAACGACAGCCAGCATGGCTTCATTGCAGGTAGGTCTTGTCTTACCAATCTCATCTCCTTTGTTGCCCGAGACCCCGGAGACAGATAGCCCTATAATACGGAGCTGAGACCCAGAAAGAGGTGGAGAAGGGACTGTACGGCTGCCAGATCAGTAAAGACGCCCAATACCTGCAACAGAACTCCAGCCACCGTGGTGAGTTAGAAGGGGGAAATAGCCACAGGTCTAGGCAGCGACGGGTGAGGCATCCCACAGTAGAGACGGTCCCCAGTTGAGATCTGAAAGGGAAAGCCGGCAATCATCCCAGAGCAAAGGGGTAGACCCTCCTGGACCCTCAGTGCTGGTGCGGGCAGCAAGGGAGCTCCCGGAGATGAGCTGGCACAAACCGTGTGGAGGTGGAGAGAGACGCGGTGAGCCTCCACCACCACCAAGGCAATTAGCAGGCAATAAGTAGGGCCCAGGCAGGAGCGGCTCACACCCAGAGGAACTGGGTCAGGACTGTAAGGTACCCTTGCCCACACGGGGAACAGCTGTGACTGCTCCTTGGCCGTAATTGGTGCAGGATAAAAAGCACCACTCACGCAAGCCACTAAGGAGGTAATTAGCACCGTGGGACTCTGGCCAGTACTTACCTTTAGAACTGCGAAGCTGGTGATCCCCTCCGGACATGAGGGTGACTGAGGGGGTGAGTGGGACAGGCTGCCACCTGTGGTCCAGGCCACTGTAAAAGAAAGACGAGAGAATAAAAGCACCTGGAATCATGTGACAGGTCAAGCATTATTACTCCGCAGGTATTTACTAACATTCCATCTCTTTCTTCCCTTAATAAGATAAAAGTCGTGGCAGTCTAGAACCAGAGGAATGGGCGGTACCCCGCAGACCCGATAGCAGTCAGGATGGAATACAATCTGACTTTTGGGAGAGGTACAGATATTGCGCTTTTACCAGTATAAGTGATTAGAAACCTGTCCATACCCATAACAGAACAGAAGTTTAGCACACAGACTGGTTTAATAATGGTAGAACCTGATTTAAGATGTGTGCTCCCCCCCCCCCCCAAAAGGGAGAATATCTGTTCTAAACAATGCCATTTACAGAAAACCACATAACTTAGAATGATTCCACCTCAGGCTTTTTGAATGTCTGTACCTATACCCAAAGCTTAAGACTAAATGGGAGTCAAAAGCTAAATGTTTCTTCACCTAATTTCAATTCCCTAAAGGTGTAACATGAGTGTGCCACTCAGGAAAAAAAGGTGGAGGTGTCTCCTTGTCTTTATAGGCTGGCACAGTGCACTTGTTCAGAAAAATGGAGAGCAGGATTCAATCCCATGCTTATAGTAAATATATTCAAATACACTTTAAAACCTAACACAAATTGGGTGAATACAAATTTCCCCAAAAAGTTCAGAAGAAAAAGCATTTTCTGTTAGACCCAAAATAAATTATGCTCTGATTTTTGTCTTTTATACCAAAAAATAAATGATTAATTCAGCTGCAATCAGGAATGACTATACCGAAGTAAAAAGAGCTATCCTGCAGTAAAACTGGTGAGACTAATTGTATTCAGTTTCACTAGTGTTCAGTACTACAAGATGATAAGCAGCTAAGCACATGAACAATCCCATTGACTTCAGTGCTTTGTCATGCATGTGCTTAAGTCCATCACTGGACTGGTACCACGGTTAGTAAATGGCAATCCGGAGATGGAAGCACAAGAGAAGGATTGTAACTGCTTCTGTTAAACAAGTGGATTCAGTTCCATTTATTTGGGTATTTATATGTCTGTAAGTTTTAATACACAATTGGCCTTATTTATCTTAACTATGAGATAGAAATATATTTGTTACAATAAGTGGATAACAGACTAGAATGCCTTTTTAGAGCTTAACTAAAGAACTTTTATAGTTTAAGGCCATACTTAAAAAATAACTATGTATGTAATTATAATAAAACATTTCCTTGATAATTACATTTGCCTTCTGTTCTCACTGTACCCAGCAATTATTGCACCTTCCTTCTGAGTTATTTACAGCATATTGCTAACACTTACATCCATCACTATTCACTTCATTACTGCTGATTGTACATTTTATCGCTTAACTGCACACAACTCTGTTTTGCTTTGCAGCCCCTGTGTGTCTAAAACTTACGAATCATCTATGCCTTCTTTTATGATAAGTATATATTTACCATAGCAGTATCAAGGTTTCTTCCAATCCTCAGTCTTTTCCTAGCTTCCCAAATTGTTTTTCTCTATCCCAGCAACCTTGTAATTTATGTCCTCTTCTAACATGATGGATAAGAGCTAAAATCAGAAATATTAATAGGCCAATATGTTCAGCAAGTTGTGGATAGCAATGAGCCTGGCCCATCTGTTGATATTCCTGAAGCACTGCAAAGTCACTGGGCAGCCCTGGAAGAGACACATTGTTGGGTAAGATGTGTAATAATAATATTTTACATTTATATAACACATGTAATCTTGAAAGCTGTCGAAGTGCTTCAGAAGCTTTATACAGAGGATTAATGAAATGCAGCTGCCTCTGTGGTAGGTGGTGGCATGCAAAACAATGTACTTGACAGACCGTAGATAACAATGTAACAAACACGGCTTTCGCATACCCTTGAGAGAAATTTGCTGCTTCTTTTTAAATTGTTCTAAATACAGGGTACAAATATTTCTTTGTAATATCCAAAGGAATCTGTTAAAGATCAATCAATGGCATTTTGTCTTGTTTTTTTCTTTTTAAAGCACATTAAAATTTTCCCCTGAGAAATAAAGTGATTTAGAGTCCAAACCTCTTCCTATTGAATTCATACACATTTTACCACTGAGGACATGAGCAGACCCATAAATAGGACTGCTTACACAAAGTAAAGGGATAACTCAGAAAAGTTTGTATCACAGATAATTTGTAATGTGTGAGAGAGATGGGGTACTGCAGTCTGCCAGCACTGAAAAAATAAAATAGCTTTTAGTCAATAGCTTAATCCATGTGTTTTACAGCTTTAGACTATCTCCTTTTTATGTCTGATATAGGATGTCATCACTCAGCAAAGCACTTTGCAATAGTCTTATAATGATTTGGGGTATTTGTCATCAGAAATTCCTTGATGGTTGAGTCATGAAATTATAGTTTTTAAAAGGGGTTAATTAAATTCAGTAATTTTGAAATTGAATGGTTCTCTTTGATCTATGAACATAAGATCCAACTTCCCAAATGATGCTAAAGTCAGATCTAGCATTAGCAGCTACAAATCCTGTTAAACTCATAAGGGAACTAATCAGTGTGGGATGAGATGAACTGGATAGACCCAGTACTAAAACCACTCTATATAAGTGCTTGTTAGCCGAAAAAATGATAAAATGTCATTAATACAGAAACAAGATATGGCTTTAAAACACTCAACAAATAAGATAAATAGTATTTTCTTTACAGTGTAAGCAACAGACACTGTAGATCATAGAGGAACAAACTACAAATCTCAATGGTGCTTAACTCCCCGCATGCATTGTATAGGAAGCCTACATGTCTCACTCCAGGTTCTTAACTCCGCTGTGGGGACCAGGCACCTAAAAGGTATAGTGAAATCCAACTTATAGGTGCCTGAAGTCCTTAATTGGACCCATGCCCTAGTTATTTCTAGTTCATAGTATTGATATATGTAAACTAAGGTTGAGAAGAGAAAACACATGACTATTTTCCTTTGCTGACTGCAGAGAAAGGAGTTACAATTTATACTACAAAAAATTATATGAAATATGTATGATAAAGATGCTGAACTAGACACTGGCAAACTCCCTATTACAACTCCAACAGTAAGTCCATTCAGCTGCCATCTAACCCTGGAAACTTTTAGGCTAGGGACAGAAGTTATACATAAACTAGTTTAAGTAATCAGAAACTGGTTTAAACCAGTAATAGAGCAGAAGATCAGTGCACATACACCAATTTCAAAGTGGTTGAAACTGGTTTAAGAGAAACTTGGTTGTATGTAGTATCAGACTTAACTGATTTAGGTCAAACTGGTTTATGAAAATTATGTCCCAAACCCCTTCCTGGATCAAGTTAAATCAGAGCCCTCCAATATCCCAGCATTTTGTAGCCCTGAGCTCAGCTGTGCTGTCTGCTCCAGAGGGCAGGGGAGGTCTTGCCCCTCTGCTACCCTAGCTGGTGCAGTGAGGGCTGGCTCACTGCCCCGCCCCCCGCCCACCCCCCAGGGAAACCCCTGCTGGGGTCTGATGTGTGGAGCCAGGGAGAGAGGTTAAACTTCCCTTCCCCTGAGTATGGAGCTGCCCTGCCCTGCCCTGCTTACTTAGTGCTAGCCGCAACTGTGCACTACCAATCCGAGAGGAACCTAGAAGCAGGAAGAGGGAATGATGAGAAACTCTGAAGCCTTGCTGATGTGAGTCTGGACTACAAATCCCAGAGACCTCTGAGGCAGCAGGAAGAGGAAGTGAGCATGTAGTCCATGCTGGCTACATTCCAGAGAGCCATGCTTTAGCACCCCTTGGCTTCTGCCTTGAGCCACTGCAGACATGTGGCTGCATTTATTGAATCAAAAGTGAATGACTGTTCCTTTGCTTATTGGTTCAATCTTTGCAGTTTAGATTAACCTGCAAAGGCTGAATCAGTCAGCCTCGGACTTTTTGACACTTTGTACCTACCCTTAAACACCAGCTGTTTGTGCTCTTAAATTTGACTGCCAGCTTGAAAGTTCTACTATTGCATTATTATGCTCTTTGTTTCCAATGACCACTTCTTACCAAATACAAAAGCAATACCTGAAGTAGGGACCAGCACCCAGGTCTTCTTTCCTGGTGAGCACGCTATGAAAGCCATGCTTTTTTTCTCATCCAATGAATCTTGATTCCCTTCCCTCCCAAACATGCACATGCTTTGGCACAGTCTAAACACTGAGAGCAACCCATATTTAGGTGGCTAACTCATACTTGTGGAAGATGTGCATTTGAGCCCCTTTGGCAAAGGAGGTAATTGAACTTGGGTCAACCACATGTTGGGTAAATGCTCCAAAAAAAGATATTCTATCAGCGGTGACATCACCAGCAGTATTTTGAAAGAAAATAAAGAACTGCCCTCAGTTCTTTGGGGAAAAAAATATAAAGTTCCTTTTTTCTAGGGAGAATCTATGGGTATGAGGTAGGCATTTACGATGTCTATACGCGTGCTCAGTTTCACATGTATTCAGCATCACACACTTCAGAATGGCAGCAGGGGCACTTCAACTAAAGCTAGTATAATAAGCTTTAGTTCAAGCGTCCCTGCCTCCATTTTGAAGTGCAGGGATGTTCAATAGATGTGACAAGGCTTCTGGAGTGCATTATTTAATACACTCCAGCAGACTGAATTAATCTAATTAGCACACATCAGAGTAGACGTTCAGCACATGTACAGGTATTGGTAAGGTTTACCCCCATACATTTTTGCTGTTGGCAGCTTTAGGCTCTGTGATGTGGTTTCTGATTTTATGGAGCTTTTTGACAATTAGGATGGATCCCATTGTGATGCACCTAATTATGGGGAGCCTAGGTGCCTAAGTCAGGTTTTGAGATTTCACCCTATTTTTTAGGTAATGCAGCACCTAATGTTTAGGTGCTATGATCCTTACTCTGGCCCAACAATTCTGGAGACCTTTCAGTCATCTGGGCAATCACTGTCTGTCAGTACAAAAATAGTTTTATATTTTTCTGTCCCTTCTTTCTAATTTAGGTACTTCACCCCAGAATCAGTCAAACACAGTCTGCCTTATTGTATAAGATATGTACAGTAAATCAGTACGCAATAAAGTAAGGAAAATTAAAATCTGATCACTATGGTGTCTTTCGTTCTTTTGCTTGGGATATATAGGATGAAATTCACTCTATGGCAGATCCCCACTTAAAACCTTCAACCATGGCAAAATTCACCTGTGAGCTAAAGGACCAAGACAAGACGTACATTTCTGCTTAAAGCTTACTTTGAAAGGAGGTCATAAGTTTTCCCCCATGCCTTGCACAGACCTTTTGATCTGGTGTGAGCAACAGGGTTTTTTTTTTTAATCTTTTTTTTTTTATTCTTAAGGAAAATGTTCTAACCTGATTTTTCAAGCATTTAATGGAAGATGTATTTCTGTAGTAAACAAAACAAAAGTTTCACAGTAGTGCCTTTTGGCATACTGTGCAGGAAGGATTCACCTCCAAGGATTAATCCCAAACTTAGATGGGAAATGAGTAGTAGCATTCAAAACATGATATTAAAACCCTGCTCTGACTTGAAAACAAGAGCAGGCACATTTGTAAAACTTGTTCATTGGCAGAATGAGTCTTTCACAACACCATTTTGCAATGGCCAGGCAAAGTGACCATGCAAAACTGGAAAGGCTAATCAAGGAGAGAGAGAACAGTAGGCAGGACAGAGTGTAGGCAGACAGCATAAGTGAACTCTTTCATGCATAAGGAATTGAAGCTGGTGCCTGCCACTACTGAAATGAATGGGAGTTGTGCCACTACATTCAAAGGAATGAGGATACAGCCACTGATCTCAGATTCTTATAAAATAAACCTGGACAACACAGGAGTGAATGTTGTATATATATTTAGGGATCACTGTAATTTGGACTTCAGGGGATTTCAGGGGAAAGCCTGAAATTTGGTGTTTTCCCCCCAGCCCCAGAAAACTGCAATTTGGCTAGAAATGGCCTGAAACTGTGCAGGGAGAGGAAGGGCAGGGGAAAAAGTTAAAAAAAAAAACAACTTAACTGAAGCACAGAAAAGAAAGGCACCAGAGCCCTGGAAACACTACGGAAACCCCATGTGTTTCCAGGGGCAGCCTAGTACAGGCTGAGCCCCTATGGTATTCAGTCAATCAGGTTGTTCAATTCCCCACTTTGGCTGGGAGTTTAAAAGCCCTGCCCAGATTAGAGCAGGCAAGTGCCCCCTGCCCCAGGGGCTGCAGGCATAGGCATACTGGGTGCCTGCCCCCACAGCTGTGTGTGGGGTGCAGGGTGCTCCAACTGCAGGGGCTTCGCTCCACCTGGCACAGCTCTCCCAAGCCCTGTTTTGTTTTGCTGCCATACAGGAGCAGAGGGAATTTCCCCCTCCTCTTCTTTGTGCTGTGGGGCAGAGGTGGTCCTCTCAGCCAATCATGTGTGAGAGAGCCCACACCTGAAACTGGCTCCAGCAAGCCTGCAGGGATCCCACTTTTGAAGAGCCCAAATTACGATGGTCCCTATATATATAGTGTGCAAAGATTATATAGCCTTTCTTGCCATGCCATTATATTGTTATAATGCACAGCTTTACAGTGTCTATATGGGGCAACCGCTATGTGAAAGAATGAATAAACACTGATTTGATATGAATTCCAGAAAGACCAAAGATGCTTGTGACAAAACATTTTAACCTTCTTCCACTGCTGACCTGACAGTAGTTATTCTTAGATAACAAAACTTTAAAACCCAACTTGAATGGGAAACTGCAGAACAAGAAAACATCCACAGACTGGATTATGTTAAATATAAGCTGAATTGATACTGGATCCTTATTCCATTTACCTGGATTCGTTATTTTTAAATCCTACATCCATCAGTAGGTTAACTGCTTTGTTTTTTTCTCTTTGTTCTACCCACCTTGCCTCTATCAGCAGTGCACTCTCCTTTTTCCTCCCCTTTCTCTACCCTGCATATTCTAAACACTGCTTTCTATTAAGAAGTTCTGCTTCCTGCAGTCCTTTCTTAGCAACTGATAATATAAAGCTGCTTCTTACAAAAGCATCTCTGATTTAGTCTATAAGACACTAAATCTATCTGGTTTTTGTACAATATTACAGAATCATACTGTGAGCTTTTCTTTGTTGTTTGTGCACTAGGACTCCTAAATTCTTACAGGATCCTTTCCTGCTACCCAGCACTTAGAGGCCCATTATGTAGATCTAAGGAACCCTGAATTCCATGAATTCCTTGTTCAGTGAGAGATGACGTATTTATTTATATTCTAATGCATTCTAATGGCACCAATAGCACTGTCTGAAC
>NW_005842664.1:780579-781556 GCF_000455745.1 Alligator sinensis | reverse complement strand
TTGTTTGGGGGGGGGGGTGAAGGGGAGGGGCATCCAAATGCTACACAGTCCATATTTTAATTAGCTTTTAAGTTCTGATAGTATCATAGCCCAAGGTGCTAGTGATTGCAGCTTTGGAAGGAACTCACACCTATTGTGCGCCCCTTCTGCATAGCCTAGAATAAGACCTTGCATGTCCTTACCTACTCCATAGGACTGCTTGTATGGAAAGACAACTGGTGACACTACATTTTAGTTAAATAAAAGCTGCGCTCAATTGTGATTTTAAGGCAATACGATGCAAAGTAAACTCCAGTGTAGATTTTATTTTCTAGTTTAAACCAGATCTAGTTTGTTTTAACTTAAACTGATTAGAAATTGGTTTAAGATAAACTTGCAGCAAGCTGCCCATAAGCTCAAATACATGTCTACATAGAGGTTGTAAGATCTTCTCCTTTTATCTTTGGGAAGGGTAAATTCCCAGCAGACTATCTCTGTTTAGTGCCATAGAACAAAGACCACTATTGAGAAAATAAATATATACTACTACTAACACCCTGATACCAGAATATGTTTTTTTAAAAAGCATGAGAACAAAGTTAGGTAATAGATACGAGTAAGCCTGTTAAACATGGTTTCTCTTCCAACAAAGGTGAATTCTCTGGAACACATGCATTATGAATTATAAAGCATCAGCTGGTTTACAAATGCAAGAAATAAGGAATGTGTAAAAAATTCACCAAGGTATCTAAAAAGGACTACTAAACAGAAAGAAAAATATAAAAGTAGCTCATAACTTCTGACCATCTTGTTGTCATAGAAATCCAACTCATGTAATAAATATTGGTCGTGTTAACTCAGTAACAACAAAAAACAGAACTACAATAACATTTCTGTTATCCGGCGTCCTTGGGGTAAGGGGATTACTGGTTATGTAAAAGCTCCAGTTATCTGAAATAACCTTGCAGGGTTTTCAGATAACATGGAGTGGGGGGGGG
>NW_005842664.1:744237-780469 GCF_000455745.1 Alligator sinensis | reverse complement strand
CAAGGGTGGGGGGGGAGGTGTGGCAGTAGCCACAAGTGGAGCAACAGGAATGCAGGTTGGTGGGTGGCGGCAGCCACCACTGCGTGCAAGCTTTCACCTGCCCTCCCCCGCATATGGTCAGAAACTCCGGTTAATAGAGTATTCACGTTGGTGAAGTACCAGATAACATAGATTTTACTGTATTTGAAATTTTAGAAAACAAATGTTGATCCCCTGCCTTAATCATTTGTTAAGGTGAGTGGTAGACAGGGATCAATCAGCCTAGGGAATCAGGAACAATTTGTCTAAAATATTCAGATCCTTGATTCAAAACCAGCAAAATTATTAAGACCTGTCAGTTACTTAATATAATTTCTGTAATGTACTGGCAGCTGAACTCTTGTCTGATCACAACAAAAGCCATCACCCATAACTGGCACTCACATTAGTAATCCTTGTTGATGGTCATAGCAAAGAGCACTGGGAAGAAATGGGAATGGACACTGAAAGACCATTTTCTCTCTCAGACTGTGTACAGATGTTCAGGGAGGTTAAGGGAAGGTTAGATTGAGTTAAAAATGGCAATTCAACTTAGTTTGCTCAGGTGTGGACCTTACATTTAGATCCTAGTTAGGTGGTTTTAAGTGCAAATTCTACAGAGGAAGGTTAGATCAGTCTAAAATGGATGACCAAATCTAAGTTAAATGTATCTCAGAGGTAGTCTAACTTAGCTCCCCAAACCCACCGAATCCCCCATCCCGCAAGCCACTCCCAGTTCCCGTTTCACCAGAATTTGTAGGTGCCAGGAGCTGATGGAAGTAAGTTGGTGTGGAGGATGGGGCAGGTGGGATTGGGGAGCTGGGGTCACCAGGGGCGTGGTTGTTCTTCTGGAGGTGGGGGGGCAGGGGCTAAAAATACTCAAGCGGACACTCAGGACTGGTGAATGCTGGCCCCATAGATCCTGCTTCCCCTCAGTCCTGCCAAACCCTCCCAGCCTCCATCTCCCCAGAAGATCCCATTTGTTCCTCCAATCCCTCTAAGATCCGTGTGACCCCCACTTAAGCCCCCAATCTTGCCAAAACCTCATGGTTCTCACCAAGCTCCCAGCAGACCCCATTAGCCCCCCTAATCCTAGATTATCTTAAATCAGGTGGTCATTTTTTATTTGGTCTAATCCCCCCACATGTCTGTACATACCCTTAAAGGCGGGGCCTTTTGTTCAGAGTTTAGGGACTATGGAAGAACCCTACATTGTCATCTCTGTCATCAAACAGAGGATCAGCATTTATAGTAGAGGTAATATTAAATGTTGCACCATTATATTTCCTAAGCATGGAAGAATCCCCCACCAAAAAGATGGGTGGAAGAGAGGAACAGGCACTAAGGGGACAGCAGAAGCCAGTTTTTAAAAACAGAATCACTGCACTGGAGTCATTCTGTGGATCAGATGAAGCAGTCCTGAAACAGCAAGGATAATCGTATTGATTTGGAAGAAATGTCTGGTTAATTTTTCACAAGGCGTAGATTCCTCAAAAATCAATAACTTTCTGCTGTAGCTTTATTCTTCTGAATAAACTGTGTCTGTCTAAGAAACTTGATTCCTAAGCTCAATTAGATTCATAAAACATTCACAGACATACACAGCACAAAAGAAATGCAAGCTTTTCCAAGCAGCAGTAAGCATTTAACCCCAAGGTAGGACAAAGAGAATTATTCTTCCTTGATATATTGTTGTCCTTGGACAGATGTGATTTCTTTTTTCTGTAGTGCTATAATTTTCTTTGTTTTTGTTGGCAATGCACAGCCATATACTCAGAAATTCTTTTAAAAGTTTCTCTTCCCCCCCATGAATAGAACATCTATTACATTCTACACATTGAATGCATAAAAGAAACAGAACTAGTCTTACCATTGGTACAAGCACTGATCTAACTTAAGAATACACATGGCATTCCAACTACATTGGATTGGTAACAACTCCTTGAAGGAATAGATGACACACTTTGAACAACAACAAAGGGCAGATTTTGAAACAGAATGATATAAAGTCAGGAGATTGTACCAAAGGAACTATTTGTCTCTGGGACAAATTCCACCTTGAATTCACACTCAACGCAACCTGATTCCAGTCTGGTTGTATGGGACGTACATCAGCACATAAGCTGACTCTCTATGTTTGGTAGCTGACCCATGTCTGAACTACATAAATATAAGTTTAGTTAGCACATTTCATACAGAAAGGCGCTGACCAAGACTGCAAAGTAAAGAAGCGATAGGACTCTTCTAAATTTTAACAGAGTTTTGTTATTTTTACTTCTGGAGGTAATGAAAGAGAACATAGCTCCTAAGAAACTCCCACAACAGTTTCTCACCAAAAAAGTGGGTCTCTGAAGAAAACATTTGTAGCAATGAATAAGGGTAGCCTTAGGGGCCAGTTACCTACTTGGCAGACTTCATTTCCCATGCTTTAACCATGACCAAACTCTTAGCCACAAAAAGCTTCTGAGTAGTGTTATGCTATATTGGATTAACAAAAACAAGCATTTTAAACAAAGAGCATTTGCTGCTTAACAAAAAAATATTTTAAAAGAAACATCCTGTTCTCCCAGGATTTGAAGACTTTTGTGAACTCCGGTGCTCTGGGTAGTTCCAAATGCAGTACAGTTAAACATCCAAAGTACTTGTAGTTTTTTTGATATTTCTTCTTCCTTTTTGCACTCTAATCATTCAAATTTTACTTGATTCAAGTCTGTCCAACTTCTAAGTGGCCAGGGGCTGCACCCCATATGGGCTGTATCAGTGCATCAATAGTGAGGCAGGGGGGTGACGGCCACCATGCAGGCACGACCCCCTCCCTCCCCCCACTGCCCCTTCCCTACTCCACCACATACACGGGAGCACCCCTCACCACCACAAGAATGGGTAGTGTGGGTGCCTGTGCCCTGATCAGCTCTCCAGCCGAGGGTACCCCTGCTGTACCATGCTGTGGGCTTCCACAGCTGTGTGTGCTGCGTCGCACTGCACTATCCCTTAGGGAAGGTGCAGGAAGCTGAACTCAGAGGAGGGAGGGGAAGCCTAGAGACCTTGGCTGCACCAGCAGCCAGAACAACTTGGGGAATGGGAGACTTTTGAGAGCCCAGGGGCTGCAGATTAACCCCTTGTAGGCCCCGGGCAGTCCCCTGACACAGTTGACAGCCCTGACTTAATTTATTACATTTAAAAAAAAAATCTCCATGCAGGGTGAAATGTTTATCATCCTCCTAATATTTAGTACTAACAACTCCTAAGTATATCTTGAGTTAACACCTCAAGGATTTTCATACTGCAGTTTACTTTGGATGTTTAACTGTACTGCATTTGGAACTACCCAGAGCACTGGAGTTCACAAAATTCATCAAATCCTGGGAGAATAGGCTTTCCTATGAGATCCTTGTATTTCCTGAATTTGATCATACTAAAAATACATTGTTATAGCCTCTTACAGAATAGTGCATTCACATTATCCCAACATATTTTTACTCAACTGGATGAACAACACAGTAAAATAGCTTTGCATCCTCTTGCAATCATTAGACAATTAGCCTTCCTATGTGCCTATCTGGCATAGTTTTGCTACATTGTTCAGAAACCAAATGCTATAACTCTTTTCACAGTTGGTCATTCTAATGCTCCAATGAAACCATCATACCTATAGTACAAAATAAGAAAGGAAAAGTTTTCGCTCTAGAGGATAGAGACACGGAAGACTCTATTGTCCTCATTTTCAAAAGTACTCATCACCCACTGAATCTTCATTAGGAGTTCTGGGTGCTCTGCACTTGGAAATCAAATCAAAGTGGTCTAATTCATCCCATATATTAGATCTCCAAATTAACTGGACCTACACTATAAACTTGGCCCTGAAAGTAGAGCTGTGGTGACAAGTTGCTCTTTAATTGTTTAGATGGAATGAGTCCAAACACAATCAAAACCACAATGTTTCCACAGGTTTTATGTCAAGCCTATAAGTTTCACATGGCTTTCATGCAAAATCATATATTAGCCCAAGTTTATGCAAAACAGAGCCCACATTTGTGATTGTTGAGGACCTTGGCTGAATTTTGAGCTTGGAATAAAGTTGAAATACAGGTGACCTTAAGGTTATATTATGAATATTTTGCAAAGCTCGACTGGAAAGAAAAATAATCTATGGAAAGTATATAGTATAGTATTTTTATTACTATATGTATATTTCTAAAGCTCTTCCAAATGCCATTTAAAAACTCATTGTATGAAAGACTGTGGCGCTGGATTCAGAATAAAAGACAAATAATGCATTTTGAACTATAATTGCACATTACCATTGTCACTGAACAAAGGGAAAGCTAGATTTTAAGCCATGTTTCACAATAACAATAGGAACAGGAATAATAAATTCTTAATGCATAACCAAAATCCCAAAGACTCGAAGATTAAGGCTCTCTCTTGACTTCACAAAAAACACTTCACTTCCTGAATTTCAGCAGAAACATGCTCCATGCATAACCTCATTGAAAAGAAAAATGTTTCATTTTAATGGATGTTCTCTCTTTATCAGGTGTTTGTTTCAGAGTATGCAAGAGTCTACACAGAAAGTTTTGTTTTTCAATGAAGGAAGAAGAAAACCAGTTTCTTTAATAAATCTATTTGATTCTCTCTCTTCTCCACCAAATAGCTTTTATTTTCCCTTCCATGCACAAGAGTATGTTGGTCGTAGGGTTAAAGGACATGGAAAAAAACAGCTTTTTTTACTAATGAGGTAACTCAGCCACTATAATCTTACACTATGTTTGGAAGAAAATCTTCTTTTTTTAGATAGAAAATAAAACATTTGGTACAACTATCACAAACGTATTGCAATACTATGGCTGAGTGCCTTTGATCTTCTTTGTCATCCAGAGTGAAGGTGGCTTTAACTTTGCCTGTTCTTGGATGTGAATTCTGCAAATTAAAACTAAGGCTTTTGTGAAAGTGCAATGTAAGATTAGGACTGCTTTTCATCGGCTACAGAAAGACCAAACAACACATCATTTTAAAAGGGGAAGGGAAGGACACTTCAGAGTTGAATTAATGTAGCTGCTTAGCTAGTCCACTCCTACACCAGTATAAATAGACTAAACTGCCATAAACCTGGGTGAGACAAGCTTTAAGTTACATCACTTTAGGCTATTTTATAGCAGTATACTTAAGAGTAGATAAAACCATTAAAGCGGCTCCATGACCTACAGTAAATAGGTATAATTTAAAACCAGTTCTACTGTCCAAGATGCTTAAAGCTAGCCTTTCTGCCAAACTTGAACAGTCTCAAGGGCCAGACCTGGACCCAGCAGTATCAGCAGGCTGAGTGAGTTAACTAAGCTGTTGTGGTGGCGACATGTGTGGGCGAACAACGCTCCATACACAGGAATTCAGGGGTAGACCCCACCCTTCTTGCCCTGCCCCCAAATTTCAGGCCCCTACAGGAGCCCGGCAGGCTTGGTGAGATGGCTCTGGGAGCTAGCTCTGGCCTGTGGACTGGAATTTTGACACCCCTGTTTTACACGATGCTTTAGCATAATATTAATGAACTGACTGATGTCCAGCTTTCAGACTAATGAGAAATTTATCAATGGCCAGAGCTGGCCAGGATTTAACTATTAATGACTTTAACAGAGCTCAAGATTTTATCTGGAATCTCTGGCTACATATTGAAGACTTCATGATATTTTTTCCCCCCTTGCTCATGGGTGGGGAGCATGAAAAATCAAGTCATATCTTTTCTAGTGAACATTCAGGATAATGTTATTTTTGGGGAAAAACTGCTATGTTTAAGATTTCAGGGTTTATGCAGGTTTAACTCCTTTGCATGGTCACTGGTAGTAGGAACTCCAGAAGGTGGAGGATCCAGTAGTGAAAAGCTTTTACATTTTCCCCTATAATTTGCTCTGTGTAAGTGAACAAGGGTGCTGCAGCCTCTGGGGTGCTGTGAGATCATTTTAAAGGTGTCAGGAACTGCTGTGTGATATTATTAATGTCAGGAGTGCAAATTTATTTGTCCATAGTAAAAACACAAAACCAAAACAAGCCAGTCAAACCGAAAAACTGGCGTTTTCTGAGGGCTGGGTCCTGAGGTTGAGAATTATTGTTAAAACAATTATCCCCAACCATTGCTGGCTCACTTTGTCAACTGGAGCTCTAACTTTTTAATATCCAGTGGCTGCAAGCAATGTCAGAGGTTTTCATTGGTAACATGTTGCCCATGAGCTATGGGTTGGGAACCATTGTATTAGAAATGTCAAATGCTGGGAATTCTGATAGTTACATGAATAATTGGATCATCTCTTTACAATTAAGAGGATCCCAGGTGCAATGGAGGTTATTACAGTTGAGGAGAAGGGCAGTAGTAATAAGACAATCTAAAAAATAATAGGAATAGCCTATGGCAGCAAGGGAGCTGGAACAGGGAAGTTAAACTTGAACTGAATAACAAATTAGAACAAAGGAAATAAATGTTCTAAAAAAACCTTGTGATGCACGTAGCTTAATAACCAAAAGCGCCTCTCTAAAAGTGCTTCCAATATTGCATCTGATAAATCAAGTTGGTCCTCATGTCCCTAAGCTTCAGCTTTGGCACAGCTACCATAATATTCCTTGCATCTGAGAGTAAACCCTGCAAACTGTTTTAGTTTATTATTATTACTACACTATTTGTAATATAGAGCTCAATTATACGGTTTCTTAGAAAAACATTTGAACCTTCATACTATTTACAGGAAACACAGACCTTTTAAGCTATAAACTGGCACAGCCCTCTGTTGTTTTATTAATTATATGTTCATAAATATATTAATTGAATATTATTTATAATTGTACTAATACAGATGATGATCATGAATATTAACACAAGGAGAGTTAGAGATAAAGAGTTCTTCATATCTGTGCCAGTCCAAACACATGCACCCCACTTTTTACTTGCCACTCCCCTATTTTCAAATTGTGGTCATCACACACTGCTCTGTCAGTTATGTGAGTCCCTGTTGTTCTGCCACTATGCCTTTCCTGAGCAAAAAAAAAAAAATGCTTATCGTTTTTAATGACAATGTACTCTTTAATACCATCCACTAGAGATCAGGATAAAGCCCTGGGTCCTAATACAAGATTTGAGCACTAATCTCCCGAGGTGACAGGCTAAGGAATATAACCAATTTACCACTTTAAACTCCCTTTCATCCATTTCCCCAGCTCCCAGCATTCAGAATGAACAGGCCTTAGCAACACATTTGCATTCAAAAGGCAGTGTATGTGCTTCATAGCTCAGGAGTGTTCAGCGCATACCTTTATTGGTAAGACTGGAATTAAGCTACTGTTTGTAGCACAAATTATATTGATCTGAAATGAACCCTGTGTATACTGGGAATATGGCAATTGTCTGCATCAAAAAACCTTGGGGAAAGGATATGATGCTTACCAGTTTCCCATTGATTTTTCCAAGCAGGAATTATGATCAAGAACTAATCTCAAGCCAAGTTCAATTTCTCTAAGATTGAATAAACCATTCTGTTAGTTCACTTACTGCACATCAAACATGAAGATAACATTCAAAGAACTCCAATTTGCTCACAGTAATTTCTAGATCACAATACTTCACTGAGTAGCAGCTGGATAAAATTTATAGACAGACTTCTAAGAAAACTTCAGTGCTTCGCACACGAGTTTAAAATCAGCCCTTTGTTATTCATAAATTGAAAACTTTACTTCTGCTTAGTGGTAATGAAGGCTATAAACATTATCTGTGCTTCTTTGCACATCTAGAATTCTCATTCAGAGCTAGGAATAGTGAATAATGTGACATGAAACACCTAGTTTAGAGAGGTAAATCAATGGAAAAAAAGCAGAGGGTTTTATATTGTAAGAAATAGTTCAAACCTAGAAAGGAATTAAATGATTTCATAATTGATATAATGGGTGAAGAGCAAAACACCTTTGGAGATAGACCAGGATGTATGCAAGACTTCACAGCCTATCTAAATAATGGTTATGTGCTGTTTCGATGGTTCATCAAAAAAATAAATAAATAGAGATTTGGCACTACAGATGCTGCTTTCTTCCCTTTCTATTTGCCTTGGATGGAACATGTGAGGACCGAAAAACATATTAATTGGTTTGGGGGACAAAGCAAAATACAAAAGAAAACATAGCAAGGGGACTGCAGTTTTTTCTCAGTCATCCCAAGAGATAACATATGATCCATTTAGTTTTGACATTTTACCACAAAACCTTTGCAAAAGTTTGAAACATCAAGGTCTCATTAACAAGGTTCAGAGCTGACACAAAATATAGCATGTGGTTATGGTAACAAAGCTTGTAATGAATGACTACACCTCATTGAGCTTAGTACAAGAATGCTGGCAGGGGAGTTGGAGGAGGGGGGGAACTCACAAGTCCATCATTTTAATTGTATTACTAAAGGCACATCAAGCACGACGTTCATGTCATGGAACTTTCACCTATGGACCAAAATAACTTCTTCCTCTTATTTATGTGTAGTATAAATTTTGTCCTGAATGTCATTTTACACTAAATTATAGTTAGTCAGAGTATGCTGATGTTCCATCGGTGTTACCCTAATTAATTGAATAAATCAACACAATTCACAAGCAAAACTGAAATTATTACATGCATTCCAGGAAAACAGGTACTGCAAGATAGAGATTAGCTAATTGTGTATATTCTGCTGCTTCTTTAGGTGAAGACACTGATATAGTCTGAGCTGTAGATCTGCCAGTAATGCCTTTCTATTACATCAATATTTTGAACTTATTTTTAAATGCTTTTATGTGAAGGTTGATGTATGAATGGATTGACAGTGTAGGAATCCTGTTATTTACATAATAAGTACAGTGAAGCAAGCTTCTTAATATCCCCTGAAATAAAAGAGGAAGATATGGTAACAGATTCTCCAGCCAGATCCTTTTTGACATTTTAGTGGTACAAAACAGCTATAAACTCAGTGGAAATGTCCTTAGAGAATTCTGTAGATTAGAGAACCCTTCACTAGCACAACTGCTCCTCAGTCACATCCTGTTCATGCTCTATGCCCTTGAATAGAAGTATAATAGAATGTATTCTGCTACATCCAGGGGTAGACATATTGAGGAGCCGGGAGAGGGTAGAGAAGTAGATAGACCAACTGACATTTCCTTGGAGGAATGCTTCATTCCACAAAGCACGACCCCATACTATCACCCGTTCCCATACAGCATACTCCCTCACAGGAAGGACATCATCCTGACTGGGCCACCTCACAAGTTTGGCCCACCTCCAGGAAGAATCTGTCTACAACTTTGATCATGCAGATCCTGTACTGGTAAATAGTTCATTATTACTCATTATTTGTATTACTGTTGGGCCTAGGTGGACCAGGAAACCAGAAAAAAAAAAGTAGGTCCCTGCCCACAAAGACAAGATGCAGAGGGAGGTGGACAAATTATGCATGGGAAGTACAAGTTAATAATGAGATAATATTGGCCAGCAAGATATACAGGGTGATTTCATAACACCAAGAATCTAATTGTTTTCAGCAGCTGCAAGGATCAAGAAGATATAATCTGTTAGACCCCGACTCCAAGCGGCACCCAACGACTAGGGAGATGACAATTCAATTGTTCATGGATCCTGTTACTCACTAGCCAGAGCAAGCAGAGAGCAAATGCTACTTGCACACATTGCTTGCAACAGCTTTATTTAGAATGGAGACAGCTTCGGACAAGCTCCCTCACAGACACACAGCCCGGGAAACCAGTGGAGCAGCAATGAACAATAGTTTTTTCCCACGTTTATACACTTTGGTTTTTACTCATTAACATTCACTTTACCTCCGTCCCTCCTTTTGTTCCACCCATTTCTCCTCCCATCTCAAGCTCTGCCTCTGTTTACTGTTTGCTTCATTAGCATGGAATTGTCTATGCATTTTACTCATTTACATGTGGTTTTGCTGTAAGCGCATGTCTAAGACCTTGACTCCTGCTCTTCAGTCAATGGGCAGACTTTGACCAAAACCTGGAAGCTTCTGGAGGCTTCTTCAGCAATCACCATTCACCTTTTTGCATATGTTTATCTTGGATTCTGTTACCAATTACATGTTGTTTTTCACATTCAAGTCTGTTTTTCTGTATCAAGTTGTACTATCTTCCACAATCCTAAAACATCACCTCATTCACAACACAGTCTCACACCAACTTACTTGCTGCTTTTTCTCAGAAAAAATGGTTAATAGAGTTAAGATGGTTACTTAGCATAAGCAAAGGGCTGGCTTAGCTATCATTCTGCCTTGTGCTCAGCAGCTCTGCTAGGCCACAGGTCATGCCTTTATTTCCAGCTGCAGATTCAATGCTCCCCAAAAATCCACATAGTGTTACCCTAACATAATCATCTCTCCTCACTGTGCTGAGCTGAGATAGTTCTGTCTGTTTTGTTCAATCTTAGACTCCTGGCATTAGCACCAGTCAGTTATTCAAAGGGTTATAGATTTTAAAGCCAGAAGGAACCACTATGACTAACTAATTTTACTTCCTAACAAAGGACATAGAATTGCAACATTTTGTTCCTCTTGTAGACATTTACCACTGATTACTGGGCTGAATGTAGCTTTTCCAAAGGCTTACAGTCTTGAGGCTTCTTGAACTTAATACATTTATATTGGAAATTAGAAAAGGTTTCTATTTATCAACACAGTGAGTTTCTGAAAATTCTTCCAGTTGGAGAATACAGACAAACAAACTAGTTTTGAGCTGGTACTAGATATACTTAACAATGGGCATGTTTACACATGCAATTAATTTAATAGATTTCATAGATTTCATATACATTAGGGCTGGAAGGGACATTGCAAGATCATTTGGTCCAGCCCCCTGCCCAAGGAGCAGGAGGCCAGCTGGGGTCAGATGACCCCAGCAGGATAATCATCCAAATGCATCTTGAACTTGTCCAGAGTAGGTGC
Organism: Alligator sinensis; assembly: GCF_000455745.1. Lineage (NCBI taxonomy): Eukaryota > Metazoa > Chordata > Crocodylia > Alligatoridae > Alligator > Alligator sinensis. The sequence continues at coordinate 769,494 of NW_005842664.1, read as the reverse complement.
TTGCACCACTTCTGAGGGGAGTCTATTCCAGACTCTGAAGACTCAGATGGTAAAGAAGTTCTTCCTTATGCCCAGTCTAAAATGGTCTTCCAGCCATTTGTGACCATTGGAACTTCTTTTCCCTAGGGGAGCCCTGGTCAACAGCCCTGATATAATTATAGGCTTTTTAAACTGTGGAGTCCAGAATTGGATGCAATACTCCAGCTGTAGCCTCACCAAGGCTGAATAAAGCAGGAGAATGACATCTTGGGTCTTGTTTGAGATGCATTGGTAGATGCAAGCCAGGGTTTTATTTGCTTTGCTGGCAATGAACAGCAATAAACTCTAGCAACTCTGCAGAAAACGTCTCACATAGACATGCCCAATGGGCTTATATGACATAGTTGACTGCAATGACAGGGGACTGGACTTGCTGACCAAGGAGGTGCCCTTCAGGTCATATTCATCCTGACTGCCTCTCAGGGACAATAGAAAGATGTTTAGGACCACTTACAGCTCCCCACTTTCACTGCAGCTATTCTGAGCTAATGATCTCTCTATCATTTGAATTTTTTCCTGTTTCTCTGGAATTTACCACCCTGCCCCTTTGAAAATTCCTCAACTCTATTTTTGACCCTATACTTAATTGAATTTCCTTCCTATCCTTTCCTTGTTTTACATACACACTCATTTGAGTCAAGCTTTTCAAATCACAGTGACAAAAGGGGTTCAAATTTAGGCACAGTGGGTAAACACCCATTTCTGTTTCAAACAAATATAGTCCTGTTTCAAACAAATGCAATCTATTCTCATGCCCCCCAAGAGGTATTCTGCCCATTACAAGAACTTCATAGAGCAGTCATGTACATTTGAGTCTGAAAAACATAACTAGCACAATATAGTAAATTGTTGTACAGTGTAGCATTGCTTTGTCGTATTGTTAGCAGAGCATATAAGTAAACATGAATCTTTAACAGTGTGCTGAAAGAGCATTGTATATCAAATTAATGGCCCCATTTATAACTTGCATTAAATTTTCCATCGTATTGTTTTAACACCGGAGGCATTTTTTTAAGTTGATGAAGATTTTTTTTTCTCTTTTCCCCTCTCCCTCTATTAGCCTTGATATTATAGGCCTGATCCTTAGCTGGTGCAACTATTGAAACCAATGGATCCATACCAGTTTATGCCATGTTTAGATATAACTGTTGAGAAATAAAGCCTAGATCCTCAAAGGAATTTAGGCATTTATCCTTCATGGACATCAAAGGATGATCCTAAGTACTTTTTAGGATCTGGGTTTACTCAATCAACCTGCATAGCGGAGAAGTAAGCTTTAAGGTATCACTACTTGAACAAATTGCCCTGAGCTCACCTACAGTGTGAACTGTAATTGTCTATGTGCATAGTAAATGTGAGGTAGCTTGTTTCTTAGTGAAAGTTGGGTAAGTAGGGTTATGTATGGACACATGGGCTGTTAAACATGGAACATATTCATTGTAAATGCTCACACTAACTTTACTTGCAGTAATTGGTTTGTGTAGTTGTATCATTACTCCACATATTTGACAAAGGTATATCTAGTGATCACTGAGTTCAGTGAAACACAGGCATACAATGAATGAGAAGAACAGTAATGAACGTGAATCACAGAGCAGGAAGCAACCTCTGCACATCCTTCATCTGGGTCTAACTAACTGATTACTCCCTTACTGGGGGATCATCTCCGAATTCCCATATCTTCTAAATTAGGAAGTCTCTCTAAATTGTAACTTTTGTCATGACTTTTTTCTCTCCTAATAATAAGTACAAAAATCTATTAACATAACATTCCACTAATATCCATCTACAGAGGAAAGGTTACTAGCACAGCATTCTGGAGTCGTCACCACTCTTTCCTGTCCCCCTTTCTGCAGCTCTTTAGCAAATCTCTGTGAATCTTTCAAGAAGTTTGACTTTCTTCTCAAACCAAAAAAGAGTCTGATGCAGTTTCTGATTTGTTTTTTGGAGGGAAGCCTTCTTTCCAAGTCCTGATAGATTTGAGTCATTACACTGGGATACGACTTGCACTTTTTGCAGCTCTGCTTCTGCACATAGCACAAAGCTCATTAGCTACACAAAGACCATTGAGGCTGACTTCCTCCTTCTGCATGGCAATATTTGTATTTGTGTTCATAGGTACACGTCTTCCCATATGGACATGGTTGCATCTGGTATTCTGGAACAGTTGGTTCTTCCTAAGAAGACTGTCCAGATATGGGCCATGACAGCCAAGAGGATCATCAGCTGACATGGAAATCATGTCTTCTTGTACTGAAAGTACATAATTAACTAAATTAATTTTCTCAAGCTTCCAGACCCAAAATAGGCATCACTTCCCTAGGTACCACAACGGATATGAGTTTGAATACTATGTTTGTATACTGAGCACTAGCAATGCTCCTCTCTTTCTCCCATATACACATTCCTGAATACCTAGTTATTCTGATGTTTGTTGGACTTGTTTTTGGTGTCATTTTTAATTTTCTCTATTCATCCTCTGGTAAAATGAGTTCCAGTGTCTAATTTACATGAAACGATTGATCCTTGCAGTTCTGCTGGCAAAATCCAGTCCCTCTCATTGATTTTGCTTGATTCTACCATACCTATATAACATTTTTTCCAGTATGTTGTCAAACATCACTTGAAGTTTTTGTTTCAGATCTTCAGGATCTGGCAAAATGGTTTCTCTTGTTACAGGTAAAACAGAGCTTTCTAAATGAAGCACATCTCTCAGGGATATGTCTCCTTCCACACTTGGTACAGGTCTGCTTATTTGCTCTCTTTCTTGTAGCATCCTCCTTGGGAGCCACTGTGTGAGGTGGCCTCTTATAAGCACAAAATTCCACCCCATGAAATGGCTTTTTCTGGCCATATTCTTTCATTCCTACTGCAACTTCTTTTGGTGCATTCAGCTCTGCAGCCTGGAACTTCACAGTTTTTGCTGCCCTGCACATTTAGACAGTCTTTTCTAGTGATAAGTTTCCCGCATATAATAGCCTTTCTTGTAATGTAAGGTCTGAAATGTTGCAAATAATCGTATGTCTAATCAAAGATTCTGTCAAGTCCCCCAAACCACAGTTTTCACTCAGGCTGCTTAGTTCAGTGTCATACTAATCTATACTTTCTCCACTTGTTTGTCTGCACATTAAAAAAAGAAAATCTGTCTTTCAGGAGTCTCAGGGCCTTGTTTATACAGTGATTTTGGGTGGCTCCTGGAGCTCTTACCCCCTGGGTTGTCTGCACATTAACACCTTAAAGTGGTTTTAAGCACTCATTATGTGGCTCAGAGTTATGCCACTCCAGGCCAGGATTACCTCTGATCTGCACTACCCAGTGCCTGTTCCATTAAGCGCCACTCCCCACAGATGTGCCACCCAAGTTGAAGTCCTCCAGTATCCCAGGATCTCTCACAAACCGGCCCACAGAGATAGAAGCCTGTCCTGGTTCAACAGTCCTCCAGTGGCAACTCACAGCTACAGCTCCTAGTCCTGTCCCTGCTCACTGGACCTCCAGTGGCAAATCACAGCTGTGCAGGTGGAGGACAGTCAAAGGTTTCTAGACTAAGGGTGTGACTGCTCCAAACTCCAAGCTACCACTAGCAACAATCAACATCTCACAGAATAAGGTGTAACAAGGCCCTCATTCTTTTTTTGGCATGTAGTACTTCTCATTTTGGACAGTATTACACTTAATTGCATTTTGGCATTCTGCAAAGGTAAAGCGCTTCCCTCTCCACAATCTAAAAGAAGAGAATTTGACTTTGTTAGTGTTTTCTTCTGCTCCTGTGGCTGCTAGGTACCACTCGAGCCTCTGTCTGAACATCCTCCAGTTCTCTGCTATATTGCCTGACAGTAGAAGAGCAATATACAGGTTGCAACATTTCCATGACTGTCTTTTACTTAACTGTGCATATCACTTACAGAAGCCCTTGTCCTTCTACCTGGCTGCACTGTTTCACTTGCTCTCGGTTTCCAACATCTTTTCCAGTTTGGAACTCAAATTCTTTCTAGGTCTTTCTCATTTGCCACTTTTGACACCATGCAGTAATCATTGGGTTCAATAAAAACACAGGCATGCAATGAATGAGAAGAATTACAAACTTTAATCATGGAGCAGAAAGCAAAATTTGCAGACCCTTTATTTGGCTCTAACTAACTGGTTACTCCCTAAGTGACTGTCTTGCAATGCCCATATCTTCTAAATTAGGGAATGTCTCTAAATGTTGATATCCAAAGTATCAAACTATAAATATAAAAGACTATCTGCAAAAAGATATGGTAGTGATTAGAAAAATTAAGACAAAGAAATTAATGGTTAATTATACCAATTAGGTCACCCTAGCCCATTCTTAGCGCTGTCCTACATTTTTTAGCATTTTGTTAAAACATTTATCTAAAATAAAGCTGTGATGAAAAATTCACAATGTTTTAAATATTTCCTGTATTTTGTAAAATAATGACTTTTATTAATATTTTCTTTGAAATATTATTGAGGCCATGATCAAAATATTATCATTTAAATTTAGAAAGGAGTATAGGAAAAAAAGGTTAAAAGTATAGACGATTAAACAAAACCAGAAAATTATGAATGCTTTGAAATTAAAACTCAAATTTGTGTACAAATAGATTTTCATTTTGTAAATTGCCCTGTATGTTACCTTTAATTTTTTTAACCCTAAGGCCAAAATTGCAAAATCACTTCAGAATTATACCCATGAAAATAATGCAAGCAACATAGATATATTTTTATGCTCTCATCAGGTAACTGAGTGCAAAGAATTAATTAAATGCAAAGTTTTGAGCATGAAAATTTTCCCACGACATTTTTGGAAGTTCCTTTTGAAATGACTACTTCAGAATCTGAAGTATAAAGGACCAGGGGTTTTTTTTTTAAATAAGGGAATTATATGGACATGAAGTGTGTCTTTACACATGCTCTGGAGTGGGGTGGGGGGGCAGTGCTTTAATTAGAGCAGCTCTCAGAAGTCATTTTAATTAAAGCACCTACAGCATCATGTGTATTCAGCTTTAGTTAATGCACTCCCACCACCATTTTGAAGAGCAGGGATATGGAATACACATGGTGCCAAGGCTGCTGGAGTGTGCTAATTAGCATGTGTCAGAGCAGGCATTGGGTACATGCGTAGGTGTCTGAGGTGCTTAGGTTCCGACCCTATCCTACCCCAGCTGCTCATAGCTACCTGATACTTTAAGTGCTGGAACACATTAGGCACTTCCCTTTTGGAACTGAAAGGTCCAGCAATTCTGTTTCTGTGCGCATCCTGAATTGCACCAGTCTAACTTCTACCTCAGTCTCATTGAGATCCAAAAACTAGGCAGAGAAAGGCTAAAATCCCTTTAATCTGTTAGGGATGCTTAGAGTACATCTAATACATACCAAGACTTGTGGGCCCATAACAATAAGCAGTTGTATCTACTTCAAAAAATACTGCTGGAGAAGCTATTGCCTACCATTTACATAACGGCCTAATGGTTAGTGCATGTTCCAGGAAATGCAGTTTCTCAGTTTCAATTCCCACCTCAGGCTAGGCAGAGGAAGGACATTTAATACACTTCAAAAAGCCCTTTTTTTCTGAATACTTGCAAATAACATGGACATTGAAAAATCAACACTGCAGCACAAATGTATAAGGAAAGACTGAATTCATAAGGGCATTTGTCTACAGCAAATAATATGACCAGTTTTACTTCACATGAAACTGAAGTCCTATTAGCCACAATTATTGTAGATCAGTTCACAGTGTTGCTGTTCCATAGTAGCAGATGTTTGCAATTGTACTTGTTCCACCACCTCCTTAATGATGTGCAATTGTCTTGAGGGAGAAGCAAAAAGCCAACATAATTTAAGAATCGAAAAACTGTTTGTTTGAATAAATTAAGAAAAGACAGACAGAGCAGACAGTGCGAAAACTCTAAATAGGACAATCCCCTAGGGACAAATTATTTTGACTATATCTCTCACTACACTTAAAAAACTAGAGCTGCCAAAAGCATATAATAATATGAATTAGTGCATCTATTGATGTTCTGGCCACTGATCTAAATCAATATTAACTTAATATCAAGTCAACATAAATCTGGCTGTTATACTCAAATACATTTCATAGCCACTTCCTCACAGTAAAGGATGCTTTCATTTTATGCTTGACACAGCACAGAGAGATTAATTTGCATTGCACCTTTCTCATTTCACCTCACCTCCAAATACTGTTATCATTTTGATGATTTTTTCCCCCATTCCAGGTGATACAAAGCCTATGACTGTGCTTAAGCACTGTACGGAAAAATAATACATCACACTAACAGCAACTTTCTGTTACTGATTTTCAAGAAAGGAAAAGAATGAAAGAAGAAGAAGATGAATAAAGCATTCTGCATATCCCCTGAATAATTCCATTATCATATTTTCTAATTAAAGGTTACAGAAAGGTTGCTTGATCAAAATGCTGTTTGTTTCATAATACAGTAAAGTACTTGTTTATAGTATCTGTATGCGACAGAACAGTATCCTAGTGTAATTCAAACCAATGTTTTTGGTTTGTATTTAATTTATTCTTCCCTTGCTAACAATGCTGCTCCATTTCTCTCCATTAGCTTATTAAGGCTTATTGGAAGGAAGAGTCATAAGTCTACATATTTTCCTGTTTTGATTTCCCATTATCCTGTAAACTCAACTTTATAGACCTGATTTTATTCCTCAATTATGTGGATATTTATTTTTTTAAAAATGCTTATCTTTTGTAATTTAAACTATGAAGAAGAACAGCAATGAAGATATTTAAAACAGTAAAACTTTTATAAGACACTTTTTAATTGAAAATTGTCAATTCATTTAAATAGTCTTTGACAAAAGCATTGACTTGGAAAAAAAGGTGGACTTATAAAATGTTTAAAAGATCCATTTAACACTGTTAAAAAGGAGAAACATACTTTAGATACATTTTTTAAATGCAGATGCAGAGTTGCCTGATAAAACCACTTTAAAATTAATTAAAAACCCACTTTCCCCCCTCAAAAATATCTAAACAACATATTTCAACTGATCTGGCCCAAATGGGATATTTTTGGATTGATGGCAAAAATTCAAAATATTGACTTTTAATTCCAATTTAAGGCAGAAAACGTTGTAAAATCTCAAAATGTTCATGGGACAGAACATTAATTGCTTGTTCTGATCTACCTTTTATATTAGGAGCAGGTTTCTCCAGTAGTCATCAACAACACTAATCCTTTATTAGTAGAACAGACTTATTCCTTTAGTAAAGTGTATATCAATCCCTAGCTACCAATAAGGGAACTCCAGTACAACCAATCCCTATCTACCAATAAAGCAACTCCAAAACATTTAATAGTTTGTCTAGGCCAAGCTGAAACAGATCCCTATAATACAAACCTACAGATACCTACAATGTCTTCAAAGCTTTTGAAAACTGCAACAGCAATTTTAAATAACCCCACAGTCCACACCAAATGCAGTAAGGTCCCACTTCAACAAAGCACTTAAACATGTGTTTAATTCCAGCATCTGAGTAGGCTCTTTGAAGTGATGTTCTGCAGGGCAGATCAGAGGAGAGAATTTCCCAGTCTGTGCCACTGACTACAATTGCACCACCTCAGGAAAGTATGATATAATGCACAACTACAATAAGCAGAGAAGATCCCACTGCTACATAGAGTACTTCACTTCTTGTGGGGTGTTTTAATGTTCTTCCCATTTAAAGGCAACAAATCACTCAAAGTCCATATTCTTGTCAGCTTGATCTAATCTCAGCACTTTAGACTCCTAGCTGCTGCTATGTCAAAAAAATTCCTCTTTTGGCTCAAGGTGCTCATCAGCCATCTGGAACTGCTTCCCCAGTCTCATCCATTATGTAAATGAGATGTAGTATCCGTTATGTTTCATCTACTGATACTAATACATTAATGTGGAAGTTACAGCTTGAGCCCCTGAGAAGGAATTGGTTTCACATCACTCACTGGGTTGAGATCACACCCCATTACTTTTAATGGTCCTATGGCATTTAAGGTCACTTGATCCTTAATACAGCAGATTTTGGTGATGCCAGTAATATGGGTTTTTCCCCCTCAGCATATTATGCTATTTCATGCAACTGCATAGTTCATTTGTTCTGTGCAACTAACTTTTTATTTTCCCCTTTACCTTTTCTTATACTTTGAGACACTAGCTAATAAAGTTTGCTCTCTTCCCTCAAATCTAATGGGGAAAAAGCAATTGAATATGTGTGTTTTAGAATCTTTTTAACGATGTCCATGCTAATAAAAAGGACTTTTAGAAATGAGATGAAAAACTTACTATTGGATACATGTTTTGGATTTAATTTTTGTATTTTTGAAGTGTTATATGAGCCAAGCTGAGCCCTGGAACAAAGTTCTCCTCCAATACATATACATATAAATGGATCAAAGGAAATCAATGGAATAGTTATCTAAATAAGGATTATGGGCTTGATCCTGACAGATCTTTTTTGAAAGTGCTAAGTACCCAATATTTTGCTTGAAACAACTGGGATTTGCTTGTACTAAGCACCAAGCATGATTAAACCATATTGGAATACGAAGAGAAGTACTGCCAACTCAAAGGCAGTACTTGCACTTCAAATCAAGTTCCAATATATTTTATTTTCAGACTCAGTACTTTAACTACAATAATATTACCTGCTCTTTTGGTCAGCTAAAATATCTGTACAAAATAAAAAACAAAGAAAAAAAAGAAAACTCACAAAACAAAACAAAAAAAGGAAAAAGAATGATTAAAATAGTTTTTTGTTTATTTATGCAATGTAACATTAAAAATAAAAAAGCATTACTAATTCATAGCTTAGTTTGCAACATTGCAAATTGCAACAATGCAGCTGTCAACTCACCTCCCAGCCATAGAAAAGGTGAGCAGACGCTGCAGATAAGAAGGATCAGGCCCCTCTCTGCTTCTGCTTTCAGCAGACTCCTGCAGCTGGCAGGACACCTGGGAATGGGCTGGCATGCCCCAGAGTAGCATGGGGAGGTGGCAGGAGGGCAGCTGGTTTGCTGGTGGCTGAAGAAGGTGACAGGGATGGTGCACGGGGTGTGGGGCCACCCGGGCAGGCTTCTAGCTTCCCCGAGCCTGCTCGGGCTTTCAGTGCCCCATACACCATCCTCACCACCTTCTCTGGCTGCCAGCAAACCCAGACACACTCCTGCCACCTCCCCACACTGCCCCAGGACTAAGGCAGCCTGCTCCCGGGTGGCACCAGGCATTCTGCCAGCTGCAGAAGCCTGCTGAAAGCAGAAGCAGTGAGAGGCCCTATCCTTTAATTTATTTAATTTTTTGGTACAGCTTGCTTGCCTCTGCCATGGCTGGGGGGTAAGCTGCGAGCAGGCTGAGTGGCCTCTGAGCTGGGGTGGTCCCTGGTTTTTACCTCCATGGTGGCAGCGCTCCCCAGGGCTGCCCAGGTGGGCTGCTAGCTGGCTGGGTGCTGCCTCAGCTTACCGGGTGGGCTTCTACCAGGCGGGCTCAGGGAACAGTTGGCTAGGGCTGGATGCTGCCTCCAAGCTGGGGCAGCACCTGGCCTGCTAGCACCCCACATGGGCAGCCCCAGGGGGTGCCACTTTTGTGGAGAGGCCCCCCCGGGGCCCCCCGCAGCTCAGCTTGCTCCCCAGCTTGCTCAGCTTGCTCCCCAGCCACAGGCAGGCTCTGGCTCAAAAAAACAACAACAAAAGAATTGGGTCCCTCACTGTAATGTGATGGAAAAATTGAAAAGGTTTAGTTCTCAGGGGTTTTTTATTCTATGCCCCACTATTTTAATTTAGGGGGCATAGAATAACACCCTGAGGACTAAACCCCTATTGCATGTACAAATGTCCCTTGTTACTGACTTTCAGAAAAGCCTGCTTGGATGTTACAACATTTCAAACCTTAAAATTCCTTCAGCTTTCTTTCTAGCCCCCTAATTTGTTATTATACTACTGTATTCTTCCATTTGGACATAACAAACTATTGTTTCAAAGTGCGATAGATTGATTTCCTAAAATTTAGCATTTGCATTTGACATTTTGCAGTAAGATTAAAAAACAAAACAAAACCCAAAACAGTAAGCAGGATTCATTTGCAGTTGCCATTGGCTGTTGTTGAGAAATATACAGCAAAGAGATTCTGAGATCAGTGGTTTCCTCAAGCATGCTATATGTATAATTCACATCTTCCTACACTAATATTTGATAAGTCAATCTGCAAATGAATATAAAAATTGATAGGCCTAAAGTACCTGCTTTACTGTGCACTGGTATTGACTAGCATGTTTTCCAGCGCTTGTGTTTTATTCTGTCATTCTTGACTTACCAAGCATATCTATGTCTTTTTATATCTATTTTTGTAATTGCCAGGATGGTGAGTTAACCAAATAGTAATGTTGTCTAGGAAAGGTGTCTTTCACATTGCTAAAGAATTGGGTTTTTATTTCTTTATTATTTTTCTGCTTTGAGTTCATTGTTGTTTCATTCACTCAGCCTTATTTGATTAGCTTGGTATTTCACTTCAAAAGAAGATGGTCCATCTTAAATTCAGCAGTGTTCGTTACTCAGGCTAAGTATTTAGAGTTTGCTTGAATAGGACTATATGATAGGCACTTGGTGTCCTTAGGAATCTTTCATTACAATCAGTTTTCTTCTGACAAGTATTACTGACTTTTGGACAAATTCTACACTTTGCTGATTGCATCAGGTTTAGAATCTATAGGGCCTAACTGGCCAGGACTGCGACAGGGTAGTCCCTCCTCCCCACTCCCATTTTCCCTCCCCTGTAACTTCTTTGCAGGATTTTCACTCCAGAGGCTCTGGCAGGAGGTGGCATGTGGCACAAGTGTAACAGCTGGAGTTTACTACTTTTGAGTTAAGATGTCACCTTTTTTTCCCCCTGCTGCAGGCACCCATGTGGAATTCAATGCTTGAAAATTTTCAAGAGTTGCTTGGACACACACTTGGATGGGATGGTTCGGTCAGGGATGTTTCTGTCTTGAGCACAAGGCTGGACTAGAAGACCTGAGATCCCTTCCAGCCCTGCTTTCCTATGATCTGATGTACAGTTACCAAAAAAATCACCAGTTTTTAGCAGCAAAAAGGTAGGGTGACATTTCCCCTTGGCAGCAGCCAATTCCAGCTTCTACTCCTGCATTGTGGGCCTCCTGCTGCCTCTTGACAGAACTACATTTCACACTTTCGCTCCTGAACCCCTGCCACTGCTTTCCTCTTGAAGGGTGAAATGTTCCTCCTTCCCTCAGCTCTATTCTGGTGCTCCCTATCTTAAGCAACACCTAAGACTTGTGCTCCACTCACCTACCCACCTTTATGCTACTGTTTGCATCTGGTTCTTTAACTGTGATGCGAAAGTCCATTGACTCCACATAGATGTGAACAAGTGCACTCCAGAGAAGAATGGAGTTCAGAAGGTTGCAAGCAAGAAACCACTGCTGCACTTTATTAGTCCTGTTTACTATGTTGTTATTTACTTGTACTAAATGTCAGGTATTAAAAGGCTCCAGTACCAATTAGCAGTTTAATTAGAATTGTAAAGAAATAGTGTAATTTGCCTCTGACTTTAGTCAGCCACAAAACTTTATTGCAGTGCCTGTAAAAAAAACCCTGTAAAATAGTTTAAACATATTTCAGAGCTACTGGATAAGGCAAAATGATATATCCATCAATATGTAATTGGGATTTCATACATGCCAAAAAAAGAGAATATAGAAAGGATCATGTTAAACTCTGAAAGACTAGTATTACAATATCTTGGGTTAAAAAATTAATCAGCAGCTTTCAATTCCTGCAGCAAGTCAGGTTTACAAATGATGGGCAGATAAATGTAGCCAGAGTTAAAGATTCTTTTAGGTATCCTCACAACCACAAACTAGATGAAGGCTGTAAGAAGTGAAAAACCCCTCAGTGATATATTGTAATTATAAACAAAGCCCAAATGTTTGAAAGCCAGTAAAGTCTTATACTTCCATAACTAGAAGTGTAAGGTGCTCCACCTGGAGAGAAACAATCCCCAATATGCTTACAGGCTCAGCAGTGCTACACTTACTAGCACCACAACATAAAGAGACCTAGGGGTCTCGATAGACCAATGATTGAGCATGAGCCACCAATGTGATGCCCTAGCCAGCAAAGCAAACGAAACACTGGCATGCATCTACTGATGCATCTCAAACAAGACTAAGGATCTCAGACTCCCACTTTACTCAGCCTTGGTGAGGCCACAGCTGGAGTACCGCATCTGGTTCTGGGCTCCACAATTCAGGGAGGATGTGGAGAGAATTGAGAGAGTCCAAAGGAAGGCTATGTGTATGATTACAGGTATGGAGAGTAGGCCATACAATTAGTGGTCGAGATACTTGGTTCGATTTAGCCTGGAAAAGAAAAGACTCAGAGGGGACTTGGTGGCACCCTATATAAGGGGCACATATCAGGGACTGGGAGAAGGTCTGTTCACCAGGGCTACCCAGGGGAAGACTGGGATGAACGGTCATAAATTGCTAGACCGCTTTAGATTAGACATAAGGAAAAACTTCTTTACAACTCGAGTGTCCAGGGTCTGGAATAGACTCCCCCCAAATGTAGTAAATCACCTACTCTGGATCTCTTTTTAAGAATGTCTGGACACTCATCTTGCTGGGGGTCATCTGACCCCAGCCGTCTCTTTCCTGCCCAAGCGCAGGGGGGGCTGGACTTGATGATCTTGAGAGGTCCCTTCCAGCCCCTAACATCTATTAATCTATGAATGAGTATCCTTAGCTCAGGCTGCTGACTCTACTGTGTGCAAAATCAACCATGATATAGTTTTGCATCTATGATGATAATCAAAGTCACTTTTGTTGTTTAGAATAACTAGCCTGGAAAACAACGTTATATGTACATGTAAAGATCTTTGTCCCTGTGTGTACAGCAAAGTCAAAGCTTATTTAGGCTAGCTGTCACCAAATTGTGTCTGATTACTGCATGAATACAGGGAATGGAAGCAGGACTCCCAGTCTTACCACTTTGTGCACCCCACACAGCAGCCAAACACAGTCCCAGTGCCACCGTCCCTTGCGCACAGGGATCCAGGAGAGGCTGCTGGTGTTCTACATCTGAACTGAGCTATTTCAGGAAGTAATATCCTCATGGCTGTTGTTTGACTGGCACAGATACACCCAATTAATCTTTTATACCAGTATACAGAGCCCTTTGCCTGGTCCCTAGAAATTGTACATTGTTTATGTGTCCAGTAGAAAGTCTCAGAGTTAAATACTGGATAGTACAAGGATGGTGGTTGAGTTTCAAAGCATACTGTGAGATATTAAATGAAGTAAAGGCAGCCTGATAAGAGTAGGATAGTAGATAGCATCAGGTCTGAGAAGCCTAAATGAAGATCGCCTGAATGCTTCAATCTGTCAATTATACTATAAGTGTGAGGAAAGAAAAGAAAACCGGTGGTCTATGGTTTGACTGGTACAGCATGCACTGCATAAAGCCCCTGGGGCATGATGCACCTAGGGATTTAGAAGTTGAACAGCCCTGGGTTAGAAAAAAATGTTAATATAGTAGGTATATACAAAGGTTGGATGATTTCAGACATTGGGACCCAACTTTTTTTGGCAGGTATGCCACAAATTAAGCCTCATTCCCTCCTCAAGTGTCACTCCAATCCACTTCCCCTCATCTATCTGCTGCTGTCTGCTCCCCATACTGTGTCCCCTGCCCAATCTGCTGCTCTGTTTTCTGCTCCCTGCCCTATCTATCACTGTGCTGCCTGCCCCCTCCCAGATTGTCACATGCCACACCAGGAAGCTGCCCATACCACGTGTGGCATGCACATGAACACCGCATGTCCCTGGAGGCTGGGGGGGGGCATGATGAGCTCCCACAGGTGGTGGCAGTGCTGTTGGCAGCGGGAGCATGGTGGCAGCAAGTGGGGAGCTCCCGCAGGTGGCCACGGGGTGGTGAGTGCCAACCGGAGGTCGGCAACCACTTGCAAATGCTACCATCAACATTGGTAGTGGCCAGCAGTGATTGCAGACCGCCTGCGGATGCTGCCAGTGGTGTTGGCAGTAAGGGGGGAGTGGTGAGTGGCAACACTGCTGGCAGTGCCTTTTCGCCAGGGGTGCACCGCTACGCTCGGGGTGCATGTGCATCTGCGTGCACCCCCTACATGTCACCAATGGGTATGCATGCCATAGGTTGGCCACCCCTTCAGTTAGGATATAGATAGATGTAACAACTGTACCAATATGAAGGGATACCAATAGAAGCTGATAGCATGCAACTGTTCAGCTTCAGTCCTGCAACTGTATGATTCTGTAGTGATATAAGCGTAACAAAACTGCTGTGACTTGCTTCACTCAGGGTCCAAGTGTAGGTGACTTAGCTAACTTATATTGCCACAGAAACATGTAGATGCAGCAGTTAGATCATAACAGCTGTATGCACTCTCAAGCAACATTTGCCCACCCTTTTTAAAATCGAGTAGAAGTACATTTGTCTAGACCCTTAGAGCCAGGCTGTAGCTGTGTAAATTGTTACTCTGTTTCTACACGAGTAAGAAGACTTTGAGAGGATATTGTTGTTTAATCTAGAAACAAAAATGTAGAGTGGTTTGGTGGAAGGATCTATCACAAACAGGGGTGCTAGGTTAGAAAAAGGAAAATGGAAAAGTTAGATTGTGCAACCTAAATTTTGAATAACCACATCCTGATTACTGCATTTTTTAAGGAAGGTCCATATACACAAATGCACGTGCTTTACCACATCTGGCCATGCAATTAAGTATAGAAAGAACTGTTAAAGCTTTAAGAGATGCAATGGAATAAGTGCCGTTTTATTTTATAAACTGAGAGGAGATTTGGAAGAGCTGCAAAGTGAAACAAAGTGAAATCGTTTTGGAGGAGTTGGACAAAGCAGATTGTCTTCTTCACAGGCTGTTTACAGTACAATCCTTTGCAGGCACGAGGGTATGATATATCAGTTGTATATATGTCTGCTGTTTGCAAATTGACCTCTACCTCCTGAAAGATTTGCCTTCACCCTAATGTATTAATTTACCTATAGCTTTGTAATAAGGCTAGATTACATGGTAATTAAGTAGTTTACAACTTCAAGCACCTTGAATTATTGTTTCATTTGGGAAGATCCATTCACACAAATCTTGCTCAAGACAAAAACCCGTTTTCAAAAGAGCTTGTACAACTGCCTAGTTTCTATCTGAGATTCTTCCAATAACCAAACTTTAAAGAACTGCCTTTGAAACACTTCTTCTTTGTGGAGCAGAGCATCTACATTAGGAAAATCAGGCTTGTGTTGTTTTTGTTTTGTTTTGTTTTGCTTTGTTTTGCCAGTGACAAAGACCTTCCAAAGTCATTTGTTCCTGAATCACTTGGGAACTGCAATTCTCTTACAACAAAAATCATAGGTGCAAAGACTGAGAATTAATTTTATGGCTTCATTAGTTGCCACTTAAAAATGAAGTTATAGCAGCATCCAAAAACAGTATCCCTACAAAGACTAGCTTGTTTTTTTGTTTACTGGTTTGCTCTTTCCTCATTAATTTCTCCTGTATGTAAAAATAAACTGGGCACGAGAGTAACGGCCACAGTAGCTCTGAAATACAACAGCATTCCCTCTTTCACTGGTGAGAGAGAGTAAAGAGCATGGCTCTGTGCAGAAATCTGTGGCCTGCACACTGATTCCTCTATACCTGTTGCTACATTTTGGAAAAACAAAAGTATAGGTATACAATAGGTAGGTGTTGACAGATGGCTGTGTTCCTTGTGTCTATAATTATCATGAGTCTCAATCACAGTAGCTTCAGCAAGTTGGTTTGTCAGTACATGACTGGTTGCTACGGGTGAGCAACACAAGAGCACATTCTGTCCGAACCTCCATTAAATGGAAAGCTGCAAAAAAATCCCTTCTTTGAAAACACCTACTTCTTGCTCTCTTTCTTTGCAAATGGCATTAAATTGAAGATTATTAGCTACATAAAAACCAGACAGGGAATTTCAAGCTGCTGACATTGTGGCATTGAATATACAGAGCTCAGCAGCAAGACGCCAGAAGCAATCTGAAACAACCTTCAGGAGACACCCCTCCCAATCTAATCACCATGGATTTGGAACATCACTGGATGTGCAACCTCCCAAGGTTATTGAATAACAATCCTATTTCTACTAATAGTAGATGCTCCTAGGTTTCTTATAATTAGTCACCATGGAGTTTTTATAAAGGTCATTAGGTTGAAATTTAATGCTGTGATTTGTTTAAAGAACAAAAATACCAGAGGAAATTATCCTTCTACAATTCGTTAGCACTAGTCACAGTTACCTCCGGCATTTTTTGTATACATTGCAGGCCTTTCATGCTCTGCATCCTCTGAGTGATTATTATGTCAGGAGAGGCTGGGACCTGAACATCTGCAGCTCCCCTAAAGCCAGCAATGCATGCTGCTGCTTGATCAACAATGGCCACCTAACTTAAACAGAACAGACATTCCCAGTTCTAGCACTGAGAACATTTAATCTTTCCTGCAGCAGAGAACACACTTGTGTTTCCTGCTGTGGGTCAGTAAGCCTGTGTAATCTGTGTCTATAAATTGCAAACAGTTAGAAGAAGGCTAGGTCTTTCTTAATCAACAGTGATGTGTCTAATTTTCTTTTTTAAATAAAAGTTACAAAACTTTACCAGGTGATTCATCAAAAGTATGTTCCACAGACGTCTGTGACATCACACCGGTGCCATCTGTTTTAAATTTCTTTTTAACAGTTAAACCAGAGAAAAAGCACAGCTCCAGAAATATAGATATATTTTTGATTTTCCAGGCTTATGAGCTGTAAGTCTGTTAGTACACTGTGATATGTGAATGCGTGCATGTTTTAACACCCATTAGCATATCTGCATCACTTAGAAAGATTTGTTTTTGTTTCTCATATGTAGAAGACAAGAATTGAAATGTTAAATATCTTTACACCACAAAGCTGGGAGCATTGCTGCAGGCCCTGAAAAAGTCTAACCTAGATTTTTGTGTAAATGCACAGAAATTAAGAATGTGGATGTTGAATACAGAAATCCAGCATAAAAGTGCAGTGCAAGGGGAAATCTAAAGAACTGCAAGTGGCAGAGCCCACTCTATAATACTAGAGCAGGCGTACCTGCCTGGCTTACTTTTAGTCGACACATTGGCTCTAATCCTGTCCCTGTGTCTCTGTCCTTATCTATAGCAACATCATTGGCACTCTCCCAGATACAGTGGAGGCCTTAGGGGAGGACAGATCGGGCCACCGCCTGGAGCCCCACAGTTTAAGGGGCCCCAACATTTTACAACAAATGTCCTATTTGCTTATAGGTCATCAAAAATAAACCTCTAGGGGGCTCCAAATGACTCTCTTGCCCAGGCCCCCAACAACCCTATGGTCCCCACTGCCAAATAGCTTCTGTAGAGTTTGACTCAGTATTCAACAGGAGCTGTGGAGGCTTCCTCTAGTATTCATTTTTCTTCTGGGCTCTTCAAAATGGTAAAGCAAGAGATAAGATATGGTCTATGATGAAACACAAAGAAATATTACATTGGCCCCTTTCCAGTCAAATAGGCTTGAGTGGCACAGAGACCTCATATCTGAATGAAAATGGCAATAACTTTATATTAAATTTGTGAATAATCAAGAAAACATTAGATTTTACATACTCACAGAAGGTGGTCATTTGATTCACACAGCTCTATAATTTTTAAATTCTACCGGGCTGTCCAAAAATAACTGTATTTACATATTGAATTATTATACATAAACAGGATTATTATCCATTAACAACAAATTATCTTGTCCTAAATTTACAAAAATTAAATGTTTATGCACTGACAACATACCTTTCTTGATTACATATTTGTTTGGACAACTATTGCTAGCAAACAAAGAGATTCAGGTTCTTTGTGTAAGAATATTCTTAAGACAACTGTTAGCAACCTGTACACCTGTATTTGGGCCATGAATTCCTGCTTTCTCTTCAAACAACTGCTGTTTTGCATTCCTTTTCAGTTCCAACATGCTCAGCTATTATTTCCCCTATCACATTGTTATCAGATGTTCTGCAGGTTGACAGTTATTACTGTGTGCCAATAGAAGATGAAGTCAGAATAATTACATGTGTTTATTCAATGGCTGGTATGCATGATATCATCCTAATGATAATATAATTCAATACTCTTTTCACCTTTTTTCCCTCCAGGCTTGCTTTGTTGTGTTCATAATCTATCCTGAATCAGTATGTGCCACATTCTGGTTTTTATCTATTCCAGCTCAGAAATCATTTAAAAAGTTATATATCACTGTGGCTAGTTGTGATTCATTAAACTAATGTTCTCTCCAGGCAAATGACCTGTGTCCTATGCATCCAAGAGGGTGTAAGAATTAGAAAGAAGCTAGTCTTTTGATTTATTTTTTAGAAAGGGACACTAGAAAGAAAAAAAATCACATTTAAACAGGAAAGATGTCATTATTACTGCTATGTGATAGCCTTCAAATACAAAAATGTAAATTAAAATGGTCACCCTTTGGTTTTTCATTGCTCTATGCATCCCATTCATTTTAGTGAAACTAGATTTTCTAGACTTTCAATGTTTTAATTTGTGATCATTTTCAGCATTCGTTTCCCCTGATTAGCAGGACACTGAGGTATTTTGGTGTCTAATATTGCAGGGCAGATCTAAATTTAAAAATGAGTACTAACAGCTCCAAATATTCCAAAAATCTTTGAATTAGCCTGAAAACCCAGGAGAATAATTACATGTTTTGAGTAATGAAAAAAAAAATGCTCTCTTTAAGTAACTGCCTTAAGGTTTTGAAGAACTTTTCTTTCTGTTTCAATTTTTCAAGACTTTCTGCACACCTTTTTAAAAATACAATCTGAGATGGTTGCATCAACATTTGATTCTGGGAACTGGTGCATTATGAAAAATAAGTATTTTGAGACTCAGAATAAAATGACAAAAGTTGAGAAAATAAAAGAGAGAACTTCACTGAAACTTAAAAATCTTGTTCAGATCACATTTTGAAAAACAAATATACAGTATTTACGTTATTCCATTTGCAAATGAAGCCAAATATCCTGAATATTTCTGCAATAATATTCTTAACCAGCTCTCACTATAAACAACGAAAAGTTGAGCTGCTTGGGAATTTTTGGAAGAAATGTTTCTTTTTCCTCAGAAAACAGTGTTTTATTGAAACTGAAGCTACTTACAGAAAGAGAAGTGGATTAGATTAATCTCCTCATGCAAAAATCAATAAATAGATCAATAAATAGAATGCTTTGATATTATCTAAATGAAAAGCTTTATTTTGAAATTACAGTTAATTTATACTAAAAGAGTTAAAAAATAAAATCAAACAAGATTACAAAATTGTCAAAATGATGATACAATATGCTTAGTTGATATAATCCAAATGATTATTTCAGATAAACAGTAATGGTTCATTTTGCAAAGGAGTTTGAACTAGATGACCATTAAGGTCCTTTCCAGCTGTATCATTCTATGTTCATTTCCTGTAACTTTCCTTGATTTTGACTTTGTGACCAAATTCAGTACCGGGGGGGGGGAGGGGGAAGATTTCTCAAAAATTCACATTTAACAAAAAATACATCCCTCACAGCTTTACAAGATGGATCAATGTTCATTTGATCATAATTCAGAAGCAAACCTAAAAGTCTCCAGAAGCCATACTCACATCTAGGATTTTTAAAAGTGGGGTACAGGAGCCGCCATCTATACATCAGTAACTACAAACTGCCTGACTTCCAGATCTCCACTCCCCCCCATGGGTAGATGGCACCATGGCTGCAGCAGCTGGGGACCTTTTCAGAAATAGGTAAGACTCCCAGTCCCCTCATCCTGCTCTTGCCACCTCCCTTCCCCTTTCTCCCACAGGGTTTGCCAGGGCACAAAAGCTACTAATTATGCTTCTGGGTGCAGGAAGAAATGAACCTCTCCTCTGCCACTGGAACCACAGTCCCCAGCTGACCCACACATAGAGGAACCCCCAGAGTTTCTCCTCCCCATTAGCGCCCTCTAGCTGGGAATTGCAGGGAGCAACTATGCAGGACACCAGGCTCAGCTAGGAACAGTGGCAATAGCAGGTGGGTACCATCTTCCTGCTCCTGCTCCTGACTGCCTGGGAATGCTGGGAAACAAGGCAGGAAGCAGGTGCAGCGAGGGGACACTCCTTGTGGCTGCCACTGTCCAGAGCTGAAGTTCCTGAGTGGGCCAGGGCTAGCAGGGGCAGAGGTAGGGACAATGGAAATGGTGCTCTCCACCACCCTGCCCTTTAGCGCTCAGAGGCTTAGCAGATGTAAACCTTGTTGGAGAGGGGGAATGGGAGGGGAAGATGCCACTGGGTGCTGAGGGGGAGAGGTGGAAAGGTGCAGAGAGTTGGGAGGAAATCGCTTATCTGCTTTGGGGGCTCACAATAAACTATGCCTGCTGCTGCAGTCTGTAGTCCACAAAGGACCCAGTCTTCAGTGGCAACAAGGAACCAGAACCACCGGTTTTTGAGCTACACAGAAAAAAGGGGGAAAAACCAAGCTCCTTCATCTCCCCCCTGCACCTGCCATTGCCAGAAAGTTTGTCTAAAATGATGATTATGTTTAGCTGACAGCCTATTAAAGGAACATTTTACCTTAACAACATTTAGTCACTTGCTGGATGGGAACCTGCAATGCAGGCCGTGTACAGCTCTTTATTAGGTATAACTAAACTGATTCCTAAGAATAGTGTTAGTGGCTACAGTCATTTAAAATTCCATTGCCCTTCTTGCCATTTATTTTAATCTAGCATTTTAGCCAGAATTCAGTTTACCAGAATGCATTGTACCATCCAAATATTCTCTGTAATTTCCTATCCTGAACTGTGGATTGGTTTCATTATGAACTGTTAAGCAGTTGATGTGCTTCAGGGTAGAGAGGATGATATTTTAGTGATGGTAACAAAGTGGAAGGTAAGCCCTTTGAAAGCTCTGGGTAAAGATAAGAGGAGAGCAAGGAGGGGATGTCATGGTGGACATCTCTAGTTCACCAAACTAGGAGGAAGATGTGGATGAGGCATTCTTTAACCAACTGATAGAAGCTTCCAAATTGCAGGACCTGGTTCTCATGGCATACTTTAATAGACGGAACATCTGCTGAGTGGGAAACACAGCAGTGCAAAAGGAGTTCAGCAAAAGCTTGCAGCATGTTGGGGATAACTTTTTGGTATAGATGTTAGAGAGGCCAAGTAGGGAGGAAGTTCTTGATTTGCTGCACATAAACAGAAGAATTGGCTGAGAATGTGGAGGTAGAAGGCAACTTATGTGACACTGGGTCATGGGCAACTGGTACCTCTGAGTTGGGGGGCGGGGGGGGCACCATATTGCTGACAGGGGGCGGGGTCCCCCCATGGCTGATCACCAAGTGCAGAACCACCAGTGGTGAAACCAGAAGAGCACTTCCACCAGCACTTCCAGTTTCACAGCAGGTGCTTCCGGGGGGGCAGGGCCAATCTCTATGCATCGCCAATGCACTGGGTGCATCCACAAGTGCACTTAACTGTAGTTGACTAATTAGCTCTGCTGCATAACATCACCGTCTACATGTGTTCCGGTATTAGGAGTCTGCCTCCTTTTGGTGAAAACTCTTCAGTAAATTTGACCCAAAATCATGGCTAGTCATGATTCCCTTGAAATATTATTTTTCAGGAACTTTTTATTCTTGTAAAAAGTTTCAGCAATGTTATCTCCCATGTTTGAATATTTAAAAATTTTAAATTTTATATCTAAGGGAGCTGAATAAATATGAAACTCATATTAATATGTATCTGCATTTAAAACAAAAAAAAGTAAGATTCTGTTTTACATTTTCTCAAAAAAACCCTGCAGACTTAAAGCTTGTCTAGTTTCAGAATTTGCATAAACATGTATCTTATAATCACCTTTCATTTTGACATCCATTAAAATAGACAGATATTAATTTAGAAACTATAAAAACAAGATGAAGAAAAAACTGGATTTTTTCCTGGAAGTACTTGAAAACCAATTTTTGTTTTCTCTCTCTCACACACATTACTACTCAAAAAAAGAATGTAAAAGAAATAGACTAATACACAGCATTGAGGAGTGATTTCTTATCCTTCAAGTAACCTTTGAAAAAACAATTCATTTTGCTCAAATTTAAGTCTAAAAATGAGCAAATGTTCCTCTGGAAAAATCTGCTCCTTCAGAAAATGGGACACCTTAATAGAGAAAAATCACTAGCTCTTTTCACTAGAAACAAGCAGAGACAAGGGTTTTTTTTTTTCCATTATTATTTATTTTATAGTGTCATTGTTGCTCATTTAGTTTGGCCTCTAGCCTGACAGTCAAAATCAGTGGTGGGCGAGCTGCTGCATGCGGATAGAAGTGTCTTCCTTCATAGGAGGCATTCAAATAACTTTCATTGCCACCTGGGTGAGTGAGGATTTCCAATAATGAGTCAAGGTATAAAATACAAATGTGATTCGGGTATGAAATTCGTATACCTCTTTTTGTTTTAGTTATTAGCTGTTTAACTGTCAAGGAAAGCCTCATCGCCCAAATCTCTTTCACTTAAACCATAAAATCATCCTAATAAAAAAAAAAAAGAAAACAATGTTAATGGAAAGTGGGAAACAATCTAAAACTGACTGGAAGTTGGGGAGTAAGTAGCTTATTAGATCATGTCACCCAACTAAACTTGCAATTGTGCTGTTCATGTCGAGTTTTATTGAAAACTAAAACTACCTACTAGTATAATTTGTATTGATACATTTCCATTTTCAGCTAGGAAAACTGAAGATTGCTTATTATAGGCTCAAGCCTACACAAGGCACTATGGAACCATGCCCTTACACCCGGGAAGTGCTCAGTTGATTGATTTTGGACATGTGAACAATCCAATTAACTTCAATGTGTGCAGCTTTTACCTGGACTGTTGGAATGACTAAACTTAAGCATGTGGCTAAGTGATTTCTTAGAAAAAAAGAGAATGCTCAGACTAAGCTCTAACTTACAGGCTAGTGTACAAGTTTAAAGAAAGATACTTTATACTATTTACAATTAATCATAAATGTACAGTTTTCTTGACTGCATTCTGGCATGAAAGTGAGTATGCTACTATATGCTCCATCATGTAAATTTAAGACAACTGTCAGGTTTTATTAAAACAAAGGAATGAGAAAGAACCACAAGTTTTTGCTTGCCACAACATTTCTCAGCTAAGAAATGTATATTTTGAAACCCATTTACCAAATATCTTTTCTTCATTCCTCATGGACTAACTATGAGAAAGAGAAAAGGCCAAAAGAATAAAGAGAAAAACAGCTCCATCATCCTAGTGTAGCTTTAATCAAATGTTTCCAAATTTGTAGAAATAGCCATAAAGTATCACTGCGATGTCTTCTCTAAGACCCCATCTAGACGTTACACGTATGGTGTGATGTTAATCGCGCCTTAAGTTCTTACCCAGCCACACATCCAACCAATTAATGGAATGATAAAAGAAAGTATAAACGACAAAGCTACAAAAAATGTGGTTATTCTTATCATACCATGAATTGAACATGTGGTCAGGTGTTCTCCTGCTTCTGGGAGACCCAGCAGCTGACAGGGCTCCTGGCTTGCAGGGGTATACCACCTGCTGCCACAGCTGCAAGCCCTGCAGCCCTCTGCAAGGGATTCTGGAAAAAAAAGTTTCATTTAAAAAACAAAATAGATTAAAAAAAATGCTCCACAGAATGGAAAAATCTTAAGAAATAGTTTAGAAATAATCAAAATGTCTCTTCCTGAAAGATTCAAACCATCATTGAATCTGGCAGCCTGGTCATCGGATAGTCTAACTGAAGAGGCATAACTGGTGACTTCTGCACCCAGTGACATAATCAGAATTAGAGCCCAGGGCAAACCTCTTGGGGGCAGGGAGCAAGGTTCTCAGGGCCAGAGGGGGGGTGGAGCACTTGGGTTCAAAGAGCAGGGGTGAGGGAGGGGGGAGGAAAGGGGTCCCTGCTTTCACAGTCACAATATTGAATCAGCAAAATGTCAGAGCCATGAATAGATTTCACAAGTCCCAATGCCTGATCCACTGCTCCTACCTCACTGCATTTTTGGGGTGCTTAGAAAAAAAAAATGGATTCAAAATATGTGCCTATATTGTACTGGGTATTTTTCTGCAGAACTGGTTTAATCAGGCAAGGGGAAGATCTAGGCTTCCTGGAAGCCCTGGCTCTAGACAGCTTCAGTTTCTGTCTCTGCAACCTTCATCCTTTATATTCTGATCACTGATGGTCCTATGCTACATTTAATACCATCCTCACCCTCATGCTTCTTTTACTACCATGTTTATTTATTTGTTTGCATTTCTTTTCATTTTAAGATAAGATCATTTTAGTTTGGTTCATTATGTAACCCTGGGCACGACACTACATGTGCCCTCACCTGAATAATGGGATTCTGGGGTACCCGGTAGCCAGTAGCCCTGCCCAGCCCCCCTGGGAAGCTGCTGCAGTGCCCCCAAGCGGAGAGCCTCCCCTTACAATCAAGCACCTTTGCAGACAGTCCTCAAACTATTTACAAGATTTAATTATTTACATCATAACAAATAATCATTAAATAAACACATGGATATACTGTCTAATAAACCCTCAAGAACTTATTTACACAGTCTCTCACTTGCACACGGTATTCTGGGGATCCCATGTGCACTGCCCCTGGCAGGGTATCTCAGGGAGCAGGACTGTCTGTGTCCCTGCCGGTGGTCTGTGGAAGCTCCCTGGCGCTGGTGCCCGTCTCCGTGCTCCTGGGGTCTCCAGGCAGCAAGCAGTGGCTCCTCTGCAGTTCCTGCAAGACAGCCTTCCCCTGCCTTTGCCCCCTTCCCTGGTTCTGCTGTGAGCAGTGTCTGGGCTGCAGGCTGTAGCAACCCTCCTGTCCCACACAGCCACACAGCCCCAGCAAATGCAGCCCCTCCCTGGGCTTTGCCTGCCCCTGGGGCCCCTCACCCCTCAGGGAAACTAGGGCAGACTCCCGCAGTCCCCCCCGGCTCTGCTGTGCTCACCCAGCCACCCTGGCTGCAGTCAGGTCTCTTCAGACTTGGGTTCTCCACACCAGCAGTCCCTGCCTGCCCCTGCCGCTGCAGCTTCTCCACTCTGCTCCTGCAGGCC
>NW_005842664.1:727649-744099 GCF_000455745.1 Alligator sinensis | reverse complement strand
TCATTCTCCCCTTGTACTCGGCCTTGGTGAGGCCACAGCTGGAGTACTGCATCCAGTTTTGGGCTCCACAATTCAAAAAGGATGTGGAGAAGCTTGAGAGAGTCCAGAGAAGAGCCACGCGCATGATCAGAGGTCAGGGAAGCAGACCCTACGATGACAGGCTGAGAGCCCTGGGGCTCTTTAGCCTGGAAAAGCGCAGGCTCAGGCGTGGTCTGATGGCCACCTATAAGTTTATCAGGGGTGACCACCAGTATCTGGGGGAACATTTGTTCACCAGAGCACCCCAAGGGATGACGACTAGGTCGAATGGTCATAAACTACTACAAGACCATTTCAGGCTGGACATAAGGAAGAATTTCTTTACTGTCCGAGCCCCCAAGGTCTGGAACAGCCTGCCACCGGAGGTGGTTCAAGCGCCTACATTGAACACCTTCAAGAGCAAACTGGATGCTTATCTTGCTGGGATCCTATGACCCCAGCTGACTTCCTGCCCCTTGGGCGGGGGGCTGGACTCGATGATCTTCCGAGGTCCCTTCCAGCCCTAATGTCTATGAAATCTATGAAAAAACTGTGCTGGGGTTACATCACCTCTCCCACTTCCAACAGGGCTGCTCCCAAACAGCTTCACTTGCCCTCAGAGCCTACAGTGTCCCCTCGGGGACAAACTCTGTCTCTGCCAGGCAGCTCTTCCCATTCTGTTCAGGTGGGTCCATTTTTTAAAGGCTGCTACAATTATATTGCATAGTACCCACACTTTTTGACAGCAGTAGGAAGCACCATAAATGACATTATTAATGATTACATACATACATTTTACAATTTTTGTTGATCACAACATCATTAAACATAAGAAATAGGCTTGACTTTGTGTTTTGTTTTGTTTTAGTGAACAGATGACAGGTCTTCTTCATTGCTTTTGTATTTTGTCCCTTTTCCTAATCTGCATATACAATAAGCAATTCATTATCACTTGTTGTCTGCCTGCAGTAACTCACCAACCGAAGCCACAGCTCATGCAAAGCCATCTGGAAAGGGTAAATATAAAAACTCTTTCAATCCCCTTATGTCTTGTGTCTGTATTCAGCTCTTTTGAGCAAAACCAATAAAGTGTGTCCTTTTATCCCCCCAGCGCTTATTTATTCCAATTTTGAAATGCATGGTCATCAACGGGAATGTACCCTGATTAAGGCCCTCATGATTATGGCCACATGCTGTACAACATTAATTCTGATGTCAGTTCCACAGCTAAATTTCCTGGATGGTTTTGGAAAACTCCACCTTTACCTCTAAATTCTCAACTGTCTTGAGCTAGTCTTTAACCTATAGCCATTTAATTTTAAAGGCTCAAGTCTGTCACCTCTCCAGCTTCGTCAATATTTTCTGGTAGGAAAGGATGCTTGTAATTTTTGGCAATTGCAGTTTGACATGAGGATTGACAAATAATTCCCAGAAAGTAGAAGTGATCAGATCACTCTCAACTATGGCTTTTTTTAGTCACTGTGGCTGTGTCTACACGAGATACTGACTGCACAGATGTTACTATGCAGTCATTTAGTTCTTGTATAAACAAATACTGAATGACTGCACAGTAACCAGAGTTACTGAGTAGTAGCAGCGCCGAATGGCTTTTTCTGTGATGCTGACTGTGTAGTAGCCTGAGACTACTGTGCAGTAGTGTTGTGTCACACTTTCTGCCACGTGATGCTACTGTGCAGTAGTCATAGGCTACTGCGCAGTCAGCATCTCATGTAGACATGGCCTGTGATTGCATATATATCTTCTTTTACATTTTTGTAAAATAAATTATATTTTGAATGTAATGGAGGTAGGTAGGGAAAAAAGATAGTATACACAATCTCTAAAGTGCAATCCTCTGGCTAAATATTTTATTCACAACAGGAAAAAACAGCCATTACCTTTGGAAGAGAAGTTATTATTTACTGAGAAGTGATACCAACTGTGGAAAGGAATGTTCCAAATCTATGATTTACCAAGTACCAGAAGCTTACGAAATAAAATAAATCTAAAAAGCTTTTGTGTGGTCTCTGGCATAAAAAAAAGTCTGGAGCAAATTACAGCTGATATAAACAGTAGAATCTGAGGTTTGTCTGACATCACATATGGAATTCTACATTAATATGGAGAATGGGTAAAGCTGTCAGACTGCAGAGACAGAAGTCAGGAGTAAATATAGACCTGTGTCTAGTGTTCAACTAATTCAACATATTTTAAATGCTACTTTTTCATATATTATGAAACTAAAATAGTAAGCTGTACTTGTCTTTGAGGCAAGGATGTTTGTGGGTGAACTCTTATGGACTAATTGCATGATTGGGACAGATTTAGACAAGTTTTTGGGTACCACAATACATTCCTTCAGATCTCATCTCAGGGTACATTACAGTACTGTGGTACCTAAAAGACTGTTTAAGGCCATTAGCAGGTGTTTATTTCTACCACTGGAAGTTTCCAAGAAATTTCTGAGAAATCAGGAATAGAGTGAGACCTGGTCAAAGACCCCCAGCCACTCTCCAAGGATCCTGGCTTGGGGAACAGGCACAGAGCAGCAAGTTGCTTTTCCTCTGTTCTGTTCCTGGTCTCACAGAGCCAAGTGAAGGAGCAGCCCACCAACATCCCCTCCCTCTATCAACTCCTCTAACCAGGGACTCTGATCTGAGGAGTGGGTAAGGAAGAAGGGCCAGCCACTTCTCTGCTCAGCTCCTCTCCTCCCTTCCACTCCTGGAAGATGTGATGGTGGGAGCAGATGGTTTCCCTCCCTTCCCCAAACCAGGATAACTCCAGCCTCTTGAAGGCACAAGGAGCCTTTCACTGCTACTCAACTTCTCTTGTTTCCCAAGAAGTGTCAAACATTTGCAAAGTGTACACAACTTTGTTCTTCCCAAAAGTGATTTCCACCATGTTAGGGATGGGTTATTTTTCTCATATAACATACATTATAGTACTGGAAGAAATTGTGTAAACACCTATACACTCCTAGTTTGTACTGAAAGAGCCATGGTTCTTCTGGTAGAAACATAATATCTACATAGGTGGCATAAGTCTATCCTAACCATGCAGTTGGACTAATAAAAGATATCACACAAAATAACCCTTTCTTCTTGCATATTTCCTGGACTTTCATAGCTATGACATCACTTAATATTTACTTACTTTTGCAGTGTTTTTTTTTTCATCATTCTTTTATTTAAAGGACTTTGTGTTGATAAGAAAATTCAGGAAGATATTTTTAAGTGCAAAATGAGCATAGCCTTGCATGGTGTACTTCTTTTTATGCACAATGATTCTGTGTGCTCAGTTAACTTTTTAAATATAAACTTTAAAATTATAAAGTTTCTTTCATGTTTTGACGAGATCAAAATGACTTGAATGAATATATGACAAGTAAGGGGAAAATAACTGAAAAGGCCAAAAATATCCTTTCATCCATACCAGAATAAATGGAAATTGAAACCTGCATAACTGAGAAGAGAAACTGTGAAGGGAACCTAAACCATAAGATTAATAATTTGATTAAATGCTTGTATTTTCTTTTACTTGTTTCTAAACTGCTTGACTGTGGCCACGTTCTCAGCTGGTATTAATTGGCATAGCTATCCGTACATGTCTGCCTAGATCATTTGGATGGCAAACCTCACTGTGCTATCCAGGTGCCTCAGATATTAATGTATTTTTATCAGAATAACAGCAAAGTATTCAATTTTAGAGGTGGGGAACTGAGGTATAATAAAGTAAAAGACTTAACCAGGTTTACAAAAGAAGTCTGTAGTTAAACCAGGAAGGGAATCTTGATCTCCTGAATCCTAATCTAGTAAACCATGAATTTGACCATCCTTCCTAACCCCACATTGATCAAACTATAATGAGTTATGCCTGCTAAAGCTCTGGTACATCAAATTACCTTACAAGAAATACATTTCTCCAGGTGGACGTTCTTGACTAATTAGAATACATACTCCCAAACTTACTACATAGTTAATCTGACTGGGAGAAGCATAGTCAGATAGTCTGCACCTTTGCTTTCCCCTTGCAGTTAAAAATACCTTCCACTTATACAAAATGTAGAAGCATCTTACTTGATCATGAGCAGGAATTGTCCACTGCCAGAGGCAAGGCGATTAGACCTGAGAGACAATGCTGCTGTACAGAATAACAAATTATTCTTTTTTTCCCTTGCAAATTTATAAGACCCAAGGGCAGTCTTCTTGACTAAGAGGCCTATAGAAATGCTGTTAGCCTGTAAAGTAAAAGAAACTGGGGGATTTTTCTAGCATATAAAGGATGCAGAGAAAAGCAAAACCAACCAGGTTAATTAGCTTGACTAATCTTCTGGCTGTTCCAAGAAAATTAAGGCTTTGTATGCAAGGAGCTGTAAAACATAAGAGCAAAAACAATCTTAAACTTTGTATCTAGCCCACAGAGATTTAGAAGGTGAGGAAGGGTCAGATCACATGTTTAAGGAGAAAAATAAAGTCCTAGAGGTTATAAACTAAAGGGTGTGGGAACTGCAAAGATGAAAATCCAAAAGCAGAAACACAAAACCTACAATAAATGGATACAATCAGGGACAAAATAAACTAAGTACTTGAGCTGCTTGAGAAAACAGTGCTGAAATTGGAGCCATGTGTGACAAAAGGATGAAATAACTGTACATTACAGAAGCATAGTTTATTTTGGAAGATAGTGAACATAAGGCTAAATGGAACCCTACCATTTCCAGAACAGACACCCTCTCCTCTGGTTCTAAGGGATGAGTATCTACAATTTAACAGGTAAAATGTTCTTTTTGCCATGTATTCAGAACCTCACAGGATTAAGCCCAAAAAGAATAGTGAGACAAACTCAATATCAGGTAGAGGTCAAACTGGAGATTATGAATAAGATAACAACAGGGACACTGCTGGAAAAAAAAAAAAAAATCTCTGTATTGGTGAATTAAAAACAACAAGAGAATGATGGACAATAAAAATGCAATTATGTGCAATTTCAATGTCTCTTCAATATTCATTACAGCTCTGGTGAGACGGAGTGGCAGAGACAGGAATGATGAATGGTGCCATTGACTGCTTCTTGAACCAAACTGTCAGATACCCTCTGGGGAATACACCTTCTCTTCATCTACTCTTACCTAATGACCAGGATGACCTAAGCAAATTAGAAATAGATAAGTCACTGCATGAAAGCACAAGGACTAAACATAACACATTATGTAAGTGGAACCAGTACCAAACAAAAAACACCCCGGACTTGATTCTTGCACTGTCAGGCCAAGGAGAGTTTTTCCACTGACTCCCAACGGAGCCAAGAAAAAGCACTGAAAGAGACCCTTCTTTTAAAAAGGGGGCAAGCTTAAAATTAACTATCTAACTGAGCTAGGTAAACGTAATAGAAGTGCCATAGTGTAATGGCAAAGGACTATTTTACGATTATATATCCTGGTCCAGTAAAGTAATTAAAATGCAAAGCACATAATAGCAGAGTGGCTTCAAAAATCCCTTTTGGTCAAGTCATGAGGTTAAGGAGGATTATAAAGTAGAGAAAAATTATGCAATACAAAAATGATAATGGGAATGCACAACTCTCAGGACAAAAAAAATATAAGCAGATGCTACAACAAAGACTAGATTTTGAAATGAATATTGGTAGAAATTATAAAAACAGAGCAATTTTTTGTCTAATGTTCAAAAAGAAGAGGGATACGAATTTGAACAATTAGGATTATGCAGTCCCTATGGAAAAAGTGAAGTGGATACAGAAACTCCATAAAATAAGAAAGTCTGTCTCATAAGTAAATTAATTCTTAGAAAACTAAATACAGAGGGATACATTTGCTGAGAAGAAAGAAAACTGTTCACTTCTAGACCATTGGCTTGGATCAGTGATCCTCAACCATGGTGTTGTGGGATACTGTTCAATGTTAGAATTGTTAAGTGTGCAAACGTGGACACATGATTCACAAGATAAATGCAGAGATTTAAAAAATGAATCCAAAATGTCAAAAATATTCTGACCTGTTGGGTTCTTTCTAAGTTCTTTGCAACAAAAGAATCCTTTGCTCTGTTATTTTCTATGTTCTACATACCTACCTCTAATATTTTTTCATAGTCAAAATAGAAGTGAAATTAGATTTTGAAATGAGGTGCCACTTCATTCTAAAAAGTTACAGGGGAGTCTTAAAAAAGCTGGGAACTACTGGCTTAGATGTACTACTTTAGATTACCATCTAATATCTGGGGTTAGTAACACATGTGGAAGAACCTAGGAGCTTCAGCTAAGCTCACTTACTGGAAACTATACTTTCCAGTACATATTCAGTGTTTCCTGAAGACCAAAAATAGTTTCTCCAGGCAAAAAAATCTTGCCTTGTATTAATATAATTTTTTGAGGAAAAATTGTGCTACTGATAACCAGAACATGGGTACAAGATGCTTACTGTGCATTAGCTCATTACTACTGTGCAGCAGCATTTTCAGACATGAACCGAGCTACTGTGTAGTACGAATAGTAAGGGTTTTTGGTTGTAGCCATGTTGGTCTAAGGATATAGGCAGGAAAGGTTCTTTGAGTAGATGTGATATCTTTTATAAGACCAAGTGAGTCATTGGGAAAAAGTTCTTACCAAGCTTTCAGGTGCAAGCACCCTTCTTCAGGCATAGGGACTCCTGAGACTCCAAGGAATGAGAGAAGCTAAAAGTGTGGCAGGATGTCAGTGAGAATGTAAATAGGTAAAACTTAAAAAGACAAAAGATAAAGCAGGGAAGGGAGGGGGAATAAAGCAGGGTGGGAAAAAGCCAAAGGGAGACACTACAGTGATAGTAATACTAGGTAAAAAAGAGGCTGTCTGTGAAAAAGGAAATAGTTGGAAATCAGGAAGACAAGTGGCATAAAAGGGGGGAAGGGTAGGGAAGAGAAGGTGGGGGGTGGAAATAATGTAAGAGGTCAGGTACCTAGTGAATCAGGTGTCAGGCAGGTTATGATGTCTCATAAATCCAGTGTCTATACTGAGTCCATGATTTTTTGTATCCAGTAGATTTATGAAGTGAAGTTCATAGGCTGGTCTATGAAATGTATTTTGTAAGTTCCCTTTGAGGAGTAGAACTAAGAGATCAGAGAGGAGTGGTTGGCTTGTGAGAAATGTGCCCCCACAGGTATTCTTGTCTTTGATAGATTTTCAGTGTGCATTCATTCTGGTGTGTAGCTGTTGTTTGGTTCTTCCTACATATTTTCCATCAGGGCATTTGGTGCACTGGATGAGATATATAACCAGGGCTCCGAGTTTTCTGTTTCCCACAGGAAAACGGTGAAAACCACAGAATTTCTGGCACAGTGGTAGTGGTGGTAGCTGCCATGTGTATCCCTGCCCCCCCTCCAGCTGGGCAGCATGTGTGTAGTTTGCAGAGGGGCACTGCTGCCCTCACCGCCCCCAGCCCTGCTCCTGGAAGTGGGCACAGAGTGAGCTGAGGTGGGGGGCGGGGGAGCACCACAGTGTGTCACATGCGGTGGGCAGTGCCCCTTACTTCTCTGCTGCTGTGCCCCAAGGCACACTCTATTCCCCCCCCACACACACACATTCGCCTGCCCAGGCTGAGGGAGGGGAAAGTGTTAGGGAAAGCCCCAGGAATGTCTGCCAGCCAGCAGGCACTCCATGTCTTCCCTCAACACGTCCTCACTCCCTCAGCTCCTACACAGCTTCCCCCCGGGTGGCGGTGGTGTGGTGGCAGCTGCCGTGTATGAGCTTCCCCATCCCCGGCTGGGCAAAGCATGTGTGGCCTGAGGAGGGACACCGCTGCACTCACCCCCCACCCCACCTGGGAGCAGGCACAGAGATGAACTCCTTCTCCCTCATTCTCAATCTGCGCCCCCCAATCCTTTCCTTCTCCCCTCACGTTCCCTTATGCACACCTTCCAGCTGGGGGGGTGTGTATGTCCGTGTGTGTGTGTTTGTCTGTGTGTGTGTGTGTGCCTGTGCCTGCATGTGTGGGGCTGGGGGGCTGTTGTGGGGGGGAGTAAGGGGCATGAGCAGGACTGGGGAGGCTGTGTGTTGGGGGGTGGCAGGAACTAGTGGGGCTGGGGTGGCATGGGGGACTTTAATTTTTATCACAGATTTTGAATTTTTTATCAGAGAATGTGCGACTTTTTATTGGGAAAACCCTGGATCTCTGTGTATTACTTTCTGGAGGTGCAGATATAAGATCCAGGAATGGTGATGTTTCTGTTGTAGGGGGTGTTGTTATTGTGGGGGTGGTGGAGATGTGTTGGCAGGCTTTTTATTCCTTGTCCTGGCATGGTCTAAATCTATGTGTGGTTTAGGTCATAGAGAGTTTGCTTCTGGTGATGAGGTTAGCAAGGTTCAGTGCTGTTTAAAGGCTAAGATGGGTGGTGCTGGGAAGTTCTTTTCAAGAACTGGGTCTTCATCTAGTATGGGTTGTAATTGCTTGAGGATTTTCCCTGTAGGTTCCAGGGAAGGATGATATGTCATAACTAATGGTGTGTGATTTGTGGGAATTTTCTTTTTGTACTGCAGCAAATCTTCATGTGGTATCCGTGTGGCTCTTTCAAAAGTGCGATCTCTCCGTCTGGAGGAGTGTTCTGCCTGGCTGAACAATGAAATACTCAGCAACAAACACCACCATAACAACCTCTCCCTCTCAGAAAGAAGGGCCATAGAAACTCTAAGATCCAACCACCAAATTGTAATAAAACCAACAGATAAAGGAGGAGCTACAGTTATCCTTAACCGTGAAGACTACATAAAAGAGGTCAGACACTAACACTACCTACTATATAAAACTAAAGGAAGATCTCATTCCTGTTTTCTCCTCAAAGCCACCATCACATCGTTTCCATCAGAACTACAAGAAAAACTTCATAGATTTCATAAACATTAGGACAGGAAGGGAATTCGCGAGATCATCGGTCCAGCCTCTTGGTTCAGACCCTGATCTCTACACTACCTAATCCAGGGACTTTTTGCTTGATTCCTAAAATACACAAACAAGGAAACCCCATCAGACCTATCATTTCAAACCATGGAACCCTAACAGAAGAAATGTCAAGTTTCATCAAATCTATCTTAAAACTGCTCATCACCCAAAGACCAAATTTAATTCAAGACATAACAGACTTCCTATGAAAACTCAAAAACATAGACCACCTTTCCAGCAATACCCTCCTAGCCACCATGGATGATACCAGATTATATACCAACATCCCACAGCAGGATGGCATCCAAGCATGCCTCACTTATCTACAAGAGTGAGATTACAACTCAGAGAACAGACCTCAGGATATTGCTGAACTCATATACTTCATCTTTATACACAACTTCAGTTTCAACAACCAACACTTCCTCCAGACCATGGGCACAGCTATGGGCACAAAAATGGCTCTACAATATACCAACCTTTTTATTGCCCACCTAGAAGAAGAATTCCTTGAGGACTGCACCATCAAACCCTTACTATATGTGAGATACATAAATGACATCTCCATCATTTGGAATGAAACCCTGAAGTCTGACTGATTTCCACCAAAAATTCAACAATCATCACCCCTCCATCAGAATATCACTTGAATACTCTAACACCAGCATTTCTCTTTTGGACACTATGATCACTATCCAATATGGTAAAATTCAAATCACCATATATAAGAAACCCATGGACCAAGATACATATCTGCAGAGAGCCAACAACCACCCTAAACACACCATGAAAGCTGTAATTTACAGCCACGCTCTCCGATACCACCAAATTAGCAGTGAGGAGAATACCTGTGATTGACACCTCACAAATCTCAGTAGGGCCTTCAGTCAACAAAGAAACTCCTTCAGAGAGAGAGACTGCACTTTAAAAAGAGCCACACGGATACCACATGAAGATTTGCTGCAGTACAAAGAGAAAATCCCCACAAATTGCACACCATTAATTATGACATATCACCCTTCCCTGGAACCTACAGGGAAAATCCTCAAGCAATTACAATCCATACTAGTTGAAGACCCAATTCTTGAAGAGAACTTCCCAGCACCACCCATCTTAGCCTTTAAACAGCACTGAACTTTGCTAACCTCATCACCAGAAGCAAACTCCCTATGACCTAACCCACACATGGATTTAGACCATGCCAGGACAAGGAATGAAAAACTTGCCAACACATCTCCACCACCCCCACAATAACTACACTCCACAACAGAACCATCACCATTCCTGAATCTTATACCTGTACCTCCAGAAATGTTATATCTCATCCAGTGCATCAAATGCCCTGATAGAAAATATGTAAGAGAAACCAAACAACAACTGCACCAGAATAAACGCACACTGGAAATCTATCAAAGACAAGAATAACCAACTGCCTGTGGGTGCACACTTCTCATAGAACAATCATTCCCTCTCTGGTTCCTCTGTTCTAATCCTCAAAGGAAAGTTACAGAACACTTTTTGTAGACAAGCCTACAAACTTCATTTCATAAATCTACTGGATACAAAAAATCATGGACTCAGTATAGACACTAGATTTATGACACATTACAACCTGCCTGACATCTGATTCACCGGGTACCTGCTTGATCTGACCTCTTACATTCTTTTCCCCTCACCTTCTCTCCTCCCTCTTCCCCTCCCAAACTTTTCTCCCCTTTCTCTTCCTGATTTCCATCTACTTCCTTTTTCAGACAGCCTCTCTTTTACCTTGTATTACTACCACTGTAGTGTCTCCCTTTGGTTTTTTTTCCCCCTCCTTTATTTCCCCTCTTTTCCCTGCTTTACCTTTTGTCTTTCTAATTTTTTTCCTATTTACATTCTCACTGACATCCTGCCACACTTCTAGCTTCTTTCATTCCTTGGAGTCTCAGAACAGCAGAGACTCTCTGTGACTGAAGAAGGGTGATTGCACCTGAAAGCTTGCTAATAACTTTTTTCCGACTACTTATTTGGTCTAGTAAAAGATATCACATCTACTCAAAGAACATTGGCTGTAAGTGTAGTAACAAGCTATCGTGCAGTAAGTGGTACTAGGCAAACATGCTGGAAAGCTACTGCATAATAATGCTGGTCGCTGTGCAGTCATTTAGTACTTGGTTATGAAAGTACTAAATGACTATGCAGTAACAACTGTGTAGTGGGTGGCTTATGTAGATACAACCAGTGTGGCCCTGTTCACAATAATTCAATTCACTAAATCAAGAGAGAGCCTGACCCCTTTGCAACATATGACCTTAGGTTGGGCAAATTTGGGCCATAAAATGTGGTTAGCAGATTTTCAAGCCTAGCCTGAGAAGATTGAAAATAAGGATTTCACATACTTTACCATACTGACACAAATAATTTTCACACTGTACTCCTTGGACAGTCACATTTTTGGGTATTACATATCTACCACAGAGGGGGTTCCCAGGCAGTAGCTTGTTTTAAATCTTCACCACTTTTTCTTGGTGAGAAGGAGAAGGTGAAGTAAGAATTTAACCAGAAATTATTTTAATGCTTAGCTGAAATTCAGTATCTTTGCTTTATGCAGAGTATCCTTGTTGGTGCTGGTCCCTATGCCTAGTTTTCAGCCTTAAGTTGAGACTTCATTCATCTTCAGCTGATAATATGAGATCTCTTAAGATGTATTACTACCTTCCAATTGCAGAACAGCTAGGAGGAGGAAGCCATGAGCAGGATTCCCTATCAACTTCCTATTTAGAACTTTGTAAAGACATGTTCCACAGTAGACTTTCACAAACGTGCCATGATAACATTAATAAAAATAACACTTTGCATTTACTTCTATTTATTCCTATTCACTTATAATAAATACATATTTATTCGAAATACTGTAACTAAAAGAGTGATAAAAACGTAAAGATGTAAGAAAGTAAATGTAGCCTTTTTCATGCAGCTGTGACATTTAAATTGTGACATTAAACACTGAAGTTTACTGTTTGATGATATTACATCATATCCTGATTATATCCATAATCAAGGATTGCACCATTGTGTTAGCAAGCAGCCTATATGACATTAATATGAATACATTATGGTGCAGTAATTTGTGTGTTGCAAACAAGCTTCAAATGTCAGAATAGATACAATGTTTATGTCCTGGTTAATGTGAAACATACTATAAATAAATAAATAAATATCCAGCATTTTGTGTATACTTCTTCCTGCCAACAGTATCAACCAAACACAGGTTTTAAGTATCTTATTTTCCTCTTAGTAGACAAGCTATGATGATTCCTTTGTTGTATAAAACCAGACATGTTCACAACATGTACTCAATACAAAGAATAGAACTTTACAGTAAAGAACAGTACTTTACGCTTCCAACATATATGAATAGTGAGAAAGGAATACATTAAATGTACTAGGCAAATCTGTCAAAGGCACATGAGTAGAATTGAATCAAGCTTGCTCTTCAGTAGCTAAAAAAATGCTCCATGTGGCAATAGAAAACCTTTCTAGCTGTGGGTGAAATAGGCAGATTAGATATGGTTGAAGCAGGCATACAATGAGAAGAATCAACTTCAGAGTTACTTTTACAATGAGAACTATTCTTTGCTATCACTTAAATATAGAGCTTACACCCTCTATGCAACATATAAAGAATTAACCTAATTCTCACTGGGCATGTCTGCATGAGGCACTTTACTGAGCAATGGAGATAATTACTGCATAGTAAGCGTCAATGCTTACACATGCTAAATTTTACTGCACAGTAATTCCTCTACTCAGCACTTAATTTGCTACTTGCAAATGCAAGTAGCAAATTAACTGTGGAATAACTACTGTACAGCACAGCACAGCACATGTAGACAGCCACCTGACTCCTGGTCAGCCAGGCAGCAGGGGGTGGGAGATTGCTCCCTGCCCCCAGAAGCTTCTTGCTGCTGGGGTGGGTTCCACCAGTGGCACCTGGGTGGGGACAATGTTCTCCTACCCCAGCAGCAGAGAGCTCCCAGCTCCCACTCTGAAATTGCTGGGGCTGGGAGTGGGGCCTGGGAGCTCCCTGCATGGGGAGAGTTCCCCACCCAGCCTAGAGCTGGCTGGGACCTGCCCCTGACCAGGACAGTTCCTAGCCAGCCCTGGGCTGCACAGGGAAGTCTTCACGTGCAGCCTGGAAGTGGCTGGGGACTATCTCATTTCAGGCAAAGTAATTTACTTTAGAGTAAACCTGCTCTGAAGCATTTGCACATATGGATGCACCTACTGAGAAGAAACACAGAGGGCATGTCTACCCGTGCCTATTACTGCCCTTGAATAAACTCTGGATCTTTTTGCTCCTGAGTTTATTGCTCCCAGGTGTGCTGTTTGAACACATACCTGGGACTGCAGCACACTGAACCAGGATGGAGCAGCCCGAGCTGGCAAGGGACCTG
The DNA here is from genome assembly GCF_000455745.1 of Alligator sinensis. Lineage (NCBI taxonomy): Eukaryota > Metazoa > Chordata > Crocodylia > Alligatoridae > Alligator > Alligator sinensis. Next base: position 730,719 of record NW_005842664.1, on the reverse strand, counting down.
GGGGAGTCAGTCTGCCAACCCAGGGCTGCTTCCCGTGGCTCAACGTACTATGGAAGGGCTGGCTGGGGTAGATGGATGCATCAGAGCAGGGCTAGCCGGCAGGCAGCTCCTACACTGAAGCACCTTTATGCCCCAGCCAGCCAGGGTAGTGACTACACATGCAGTGCTGTGGAGTTTTTTTACTCTGCAGCACATACTACTTATATTCCAAATACTATCCTGCTGCAGAGTAAATTAATTTACTCCAGCCTAATAGGGGTGCATGTGTAGATGAGAGACATTTACTACATAGCTAATTAATCTACCAAGCAATAAGTGTCTCTTGTACACACACCCAGATATGAACAACACAAACTACAGTTTTTACCCTGTGTCAAAAGCTTGCAATAATAACTTGCTACGTTGCAATTCACACAGCTGTATTTTAGCAGTAACTGGCAAGACTAGACCATAGAAATGTGTCTGTTAAAATACAATATACAAGATGAAACAACCCTCCCACCCTGCCAAAAAAGTGTTCTTAGCTCTTATGAAAACAGCATGGGATATGTTGAAGACAAGCACATGGTCTGTTCAAAATACAGGGTTGCTGCACACTGGGCTTTGAGGTAACTGTCTATTTCTGACAGTGTTCCAAACACTGCAGTTTCTGGGAAAATTCACAGTTGTTTCATGTCATCTCCTGGACAATTCCAGTTCTCTGGATCATTTACTCCAGAATAAAAGACCCCTTTCCATCATCTTTTCCCAAAAAGAACATCACCATCCTTCATTAATCTGTGACAACAGCAGAAAGATTTACTTTTAATTGTGGATTTTAAACAAGACTTTACTAACATTTGTTCATAGTTCCATTGCACTTGAGATTTTGGAAAATACTCAATATTGACTTAATTCTGCTTCCATAGAAATTAGTGAGAACTTACTTCAATCAAAAGAAAGCACTCTTAAAATTCCTTCAAATATTATCATCTCAAACAGAACTGTATATTCAACTGCAGTTGAATACATTTAACGATATAAAAGTGTAATTTCTTTATTAAGAAATGAGATAATTAGCATCCTTAAACTTCCATCTTCAGGGTGAATTCAGTTGACTAATACTAAGCTCCTGTTTAGAAACAAAATACTTCCTTGCCTGAGAATTTTTGGGTTCTGTGATCACAGCCCAGTAGAGAGCATCTTACACTATGACTAGTCCCAACTCATTAGCAAAAATAAAGGGACAAATTCTAATCCACCTATTAAGCATGTGAGTGGATTTAGGTACTTAAGTGTGATCTTATTGCACCTTGCTCAAGTTCCCAAAAAATAAGCTGCCTAAAAATAGGTCCCCCCGCAACAATCCTCATTACTTTTTTGTGACTGAGACTTAAGAGTAAGATGACATTGGCCCCTGGCACATTGGCCCTTGCATATGTTATGTTTAAGACGTGATTAACCAGTTAATCATGTCTTAAGTAGTTACCCAGCTACATGTTAATGAAATTAATGTTGTGATAAAACAAGGAATAATCATACAAAGTTATTACTAATGTCTTAGTGTAATAACTTTATGGCTGGAAGTGGCTGGGGACTGTCACTGTGTGTAATGTGCAATAACTTTATGGCTGGTGTAATAAATTTATGACTGGTTCTTATCACACCATTAATTGAATGTGTGGCCAGGGTGATTGTGCATTACAGAATATTCAGGGGAAAATACCATTTTATTATGTGATAATATAAATTAGGGGATTGGAAGATTTTTTTCTGACCGTAGCCGATGAGCTTTTTTATGCTGTGGAATATTAAAGTTCACAGCATCTTATAATTAATCCCAGGCAAATGTAAATAAAGTTTTCATATTTACTCCTATTTAATTCTTTTTAAAATTCAACAAAATATAATGGCTTAATATGCTGTGGCAGCAAGTTTCACAAGTTAATTATACATTTTATAGAAACATATATAACAACACTTTAAAACAATAACCAATTTTAACTCACCTGACTTAAAATTTTTACTTTTATCTTTTTTCTGTTATACTATATATTAGTACCTGGTAATTTAAATTCTAATATAATAAAAACCTTAGTTGTTGGTCTGTCTGTCTGTCTGTCTTTCTCTAATGCTTTGGGTCAATGGTGCATGCGCAGCTAAGAGGGCGCGTGCTGATTGGCTGCGAGGGCCTAGAGCATTACAGACAGAGGGGGCAAGGGAGCAAGGGAGCTGCCTTGCCATCCCCCACCCCCCAACAACAGATGGGAGGAAGGGGTAGATGCTGGGGAAAAGGGGAGGAAAGGAGGGAGGGAGGGGAGTGGGAAGGGGTTTTTTTTGATGGCAGCACGCCCCTCCCCGCCGCCGCATTCCTCCCTCTGCTGCCACCATGCCCAGTCCTCACAACAGCTGGCAGAGAGGGGGAGGCAGCAGGGAGGGAGGGAGGAGAGGGGGAGGGGAGGCAGAGAGAGGAGGCATGTTGGGTGGCAGCGGCCACCTTTGCGTGCAAGCTCCTCTCCCCCTCTATTCCTGGGAGCTGGCAGCGGCATGGGGTGGAGTGGCAGGGTGTTGGGGGATCACATGAGGCTGCACCAGGAGCCGTGTCATAGTTTCATAGTAGCTAGGGTCAGGAGGGACCTGAACAGATCATCTAGCCTAACCCCCTGCCACAGGCAGGAATGAATGGTCACAAGACCCCAGACAGGTGATCATCCAAACTCCTCTTGAATTTGCCCAAGGTAGGGGCGAGGACCACTTCCCTGGGAAGTTGGTTCCAGATTTTGGCCACCCTAACTGTAAAATATTGCCTTCTGATCTCTAACCTAAACCTATTCTCCATCAGCTTATTACCATTGTTCCTCGTCACCCCAGGTGGTGCTGGGGAGAAAAGGGCTCTGCCTATTTCCTGTTGATCCCCCTCTGATGAGCTTGTAGGCAGCCACTAGGTCTCCCCTCAGCCTCCTCTTCTGAGGCTGAATAGGTTCAGGTCCTTCAGTCTCTCCTTGTAGGGCCTGTCCTGCTGCCCTCTCACCAAGTGGGTGGCCCTCCTCTGAACCCTCTCCAGGCTGGCCACATCCCTTTTGAAGTGCGG